>NW_016017394.1:556309-752506 GCF_000320565.1 Sphaerulina musiva SO2202
ACTAGTACGAATCTAAATACTATATCTCTATATACTCTTTATATTAACTAGAAAGTACTCTTATATACTACTACTATCTTAGACTTATATATATATTATTACTAAGATCTAGTAATTAATAGAGCAATATCTGATTACTTAATATTTAGAAACTATTGTTCTACTGTTTTAATACCGTTTTACTAATATTAGTATTTCCCTTTAAGAAGTAAGACCTACTTAATAAGGTAACTATTATTATAACAGTTTCCTAACGGTATTGTACTACTAACTAACTAAGTAGTAATATATCTAGGTATACTATTAGTATATTAGAAGTATAAGCAAAGTACTTTCTATCTAGAAGACTAGAAGCTATAGAAATAGTAAATTATAGTGTTACTATTACCTAAACGGTTCCGAAACGTTAGACTTTGACTTAGATCGCTATATCTATTAGTAGAAAGCTATATAGTAGAGAGCCCTAGGCATCTAGTCTATATTTTGAATATATTTCCTACTAAACTGTTAACGTTACTATAACAATAGTATAACGGTTAAAGGAAACTTAATTAACAATATTTGTTCTACAGTCCTACTAAATTGCTAACGTTATAATAACGGTAGGGTAACAATTTAAGGAAACTTAGTCGACTTCTTTAAATCTTCTATACTAACTCTATTATCGACTCTACTATCGATATTCCTTCTACTAGATAGCTAACGTTACGATAACGGTAGGGTAACAGTTAAAGGAAACTTGGTTAACTTCTCTAAATCTTCTGTACTAACTCTACTATCGACTCTATTATCGATATTTCTCCTACTAGATACCTAATATTACGATAACGGTAGGGTACCAATTTAAGGAAACTTAGTTAACTTCTATAAATCTTCTATACTAACTCTACTTTCGACTCTACTATTGACTCTACTATCGATATTTTTCCTACTAGATAGCTAACGTTACGATAACAGTAGGGTAACAACTTAATAAAACTTAGTTAACTTCTCTGAATTGTTTATACTAACTCTACTATTGACTCTATTATCGATATTCGTCCTACTAGATAGCTAACGTTACGATAATAGTAGGGTAACAATTAAAGGAAACTTAGTCGACTTCTTTAAATCTTCTATACTAACTCTATTATCGACTCTACTATCGATATTCCTTCTACTAGATAGATAACGTTACGATAACAGTAGGGTAATAGTTAAAGGAAACTTGTATAATAGTTCTATAAGCGTAAGGGTATACGCGACAGAGGTCCTAGGTATAAAAGGTATAAACAATGTATAGCTTGCTAACTGAGGTATAATAACTCTGCCCTTCCTTCCTAGAGGAGGGTCCTCGCTATATATACAAGCTATTCTATTATCTACTCCTCGCTACCGGCACCGCCTCCTCTTAGGCAGCAGCCGATAACCGGCTCCCTTAGGAACCCTCTTAATTTAGAACGTCTCCGATCGGTAGAGCATCCCTTCTATACCGGATCGCCGGAGGTCCGCGAGGGCTTCCTGTCCTACGCGGCACGCCCCGCCCGCCTCGCCGGGGGTTCGCTAGGGCTTCTCTGCCCTAGCGTATTATAGACGCTCCCTCTTAGGGCTAATGTCCCTAGTAGCGACAGGTTATTAGTCCCCTATATATTCGCCCTACGAACGGGGGTAGACGTCTGCTCTTATCTAGGTACTACGTAGAGCTAGCGCATACCTATAGAATGTCTATGCCTTGGCATTAGTAAACATTGTATACAAATTCCCTCTTATGTTCGCGCTGTCGCGAAGCGTCGCTAAGAATGTTTACTTATAGTCGCGTCGCGAATTCCGTAGGTAGTAGTCGGGAGTGCGCGGTAGTATCGCTATAGAGATAGAATATTTCAATAGGTTCGTCGCGCGTTCTACGATCCTCTTATTCCTTTCCTATTAACAACCTACTATGTACCAATATTCTTACCCGCCTGCAACTCTATTACTACTACTATATCCAGATAGCTATACTTCTACTTCTCGTTCTTCGTTTACTCTTTGTAGCCCCCGCCTTGTCTCTTAGTTTCCCTCGCCGGCTCCGCCGCTTTATTAGGCCCCTTCGACTATTATAGCGTTTACCCGGGGGTACGTAACGATTCCTTTCTCCGCCGCGTATATAAAGGATATAGTGCCTAACGACTAGGACTATAGCTAGTCGGACGCCGACTAAGACGAAACCGGGTACGTAGCTATATACCTACGGTACGCAAAGTCGATCGCTATAGGGCGAGTGTATAATACGCCTATATACTATATATACGATAGCTACGCGAACAACAACAAAGTAGGATGTAATAGTATAGGAAGGGTAAGTGTCCGTCCGCCTCGCTAGGGGTTCGCCTTGCTAACGAGTTTGTATACAGACCGTACTAAGACTCTTAAACAAGGTAATCGCCGTCTAACGCTAGAAGGATACCTATAATAAGATCTGGAGAGAGATTACGGCTAGTTACCCGGCAAGCTCCGTAGAGGACGCGCGCGTCCTCGTAGAGGGCGACGAGGAGTACTGTCGCTAGGTAGCACGCCTCTATCTTATAGCGCGATCCCTTAACAGAGAGATCTATACTATTAAGGTAGCGTGCTACTATATAGGGACTACTATAGGTAGGCCTACCCTCGCGCTACGGTCGACCTAAGACTACTAGGGCTTGCTGCTCTTAGAGCAATTGCGTTCGCTAGGACGCTATCCCGTATAGGGACCCTTAGAACGCCTCTAAGGGTCGTTAGCGGTAAGTCTTTAACGACGCTCCCCGCTTTCGGGAACTAGCTAACTATATCGTAGCGTTCCTCTACTACCGCGGCAGACGCCTTTAACCAGACGCGTACGAGGTTCTACTAGGTAGTGCCTATCGTAGTATTACGCCTAGACGAGGCCCCGGCGGTTCCCCGCGCCTCGCCCTATCCTTAAGCAACCCTGCTAGCACCCCCTATAGGTCGGAGTTACCGTCGGGGTAGTCGCCCCGTAGTATATTCGTCTAACGATAAGGAGCTTCTAGCTACGGTACCGACGCCGGTAACCTCTCGTCGGCGCGGCGAGAAGGTACGCAAGGTTACTCTATCTCTAGAGCGGGGTCCCGTATTGCTAGACTTTGTTCGGGATGCCCTTCCTAGCCTACGTCGACCTAAGGCTAGTACTATTCCTATATCGACTAACGATACGCCCTCTCGTCCGTATAGCGGTCCTACGGCGACTACTTGTCCTGCTGCTCGTCCGGCGGTCCCTATCCGAGGCTTACTAGCGCGTACCCCGGCGGCTCGTCGCTAACTAGTAGCTCGCGAGACCCCTCGACGTTCGACGGCCGGTCGTATAGCGCCTCGTATACCGTATAGTAGTCGTACTTTGAATACTACGTACTCTCTATTACCCGGCTATATAGCTAGGTACGATTTTAATACCCTAGAGGGGATCGCCGCAGCTACCTTAGACCGGGTACTATATCTACGCCGGATACCTAGCCGTCCTGCTCCGATATTACTGTCGTTGCGCTCTATCCAGGGAACTCCCCGATTATCCCGCTATAGCGGTCGCCCTATTAAGAACCCTTAGCTAATACGTCGGTTCGATAATAGATACGACGAGGAGGATGTTAGCGATAACTAGGAGATAGAGAACGCGCCGCCGCTAGAGGTAGAGGCCCTATAGGATAGGGACCTCCTTATAACGGGCGCCCTCCGAAGTGAATCCCCGGCGCCCGTAGTACTATCGGTTACCGTCGCGCCGCCCGTTCTAGCCTCTCCTCGCGTCTCTAGAGCGCCGTTATTTCGAGGCTTCTCGCCCTTGCCTACGGAGCGCGAGGCTTCTCGGAGCCTATTACGCCTAGTATTATACCCGGCGATTCCCTTTCGCTTTACTAACCCTCTTTCTCGAGAGTCTGCCTGCGCCTCTCCCTTAGCGACTATACTACTATTGCGTCTGTTACCTCCCGCCGCCTTTAGAACCGCGCCGTCGTCGCCGGCTCGTCGGCAATTAAGCCCGATAGCCGAAACTTACTCTAGCCTGCCTTTGTTTATATCGCCTCGCCGCGAGGTTAAGTCCTCTCTCGACCCGGAGGAGTAGGGTCGGGACATTTACCTTAGCGGAGATTAGATTCCTAATATCGATCCGCGGTCGATATCGAATATAGGTCCTAACGGGTTAGTAGCCGTCCTAAGGGACATTCGCCGCTTTCTTCTAGACGCGGAAGTCCCGGCGCTACTACGTAAGATTTATCGGTTGCCTCCGTACCGGGCCCGCTAATAGGCTATAATATAGGCAGATTACGGGTTCTAGCGAGAAGAATACCTAGACGATTACGAGTTCGGAGGTCTTATCCGGTACGCAGCGCCTAAGGCCTCGGGGGGTACCCGGGACCCTACGCCGGTACTAGTAAGCGACTATACTATAGCCGAAGCGCCTTCGGCAGAGGGTAGCGTCGGGGGTTTGCGTATAAGGAGCGGAATATTTAGCATATTTAGTAGGAGGTAGCCGGGGGTCTACTAGGGTTATAATAGTTTGTCTTGTACTATATACTTTTCTTTTATCTACTGCTCGCTCCCTTAGGGGATACCCGTAATGATTTCTACTTATCTAGCAGCTTATTTATGTTTTCGAAGTTGTTCTTAGGTTCCTAAGTATTAAAGTCCTTATCGTACCCTTTCTACCTAAGTCGGTATTCCGTCTCTCCCTTCCTTTTCCTTTCGTCTACTATCTTGTCTACTTCCTATACTTCGGTACTATCGGCGGCGATATCGGGGGACGCTACGTTCGCTAGCGGAGCGCCGGGCCTTTCGTAGAAGGGTCGTAGGAAGGAGATATAGAATACCGGGTATATATAGTAGGTATTTAGTAGGATTAGCTAGTATGCCTACTAGCTATCGCCGACTACCTTGTCAACCCGGAATAGGCCTAGGAATTTAAGGGATAGCTTCTTGCTAGGCTGAGTTAGTTTCAAGTTCCTTATACTTAGGAGTACTAGATCTCCCTTAGCGAACGTCTACGGAGTGTAGTAGTCGTTATACTAGCGCTACTATCGCTTCTGCGCTTGTTATATACAAGTCGCCGCTTCCGCTCGTACCTGTTCTAGCAGCTAGACTTTGTCCGATACTACCGGCGCCTTCCCTTTATAGTAGACGTCTACGTCTAACGCGGACTACTAGGGATGTTTCCTATATACTATTATAAACGGCGTCTCGCCGGTAGTCGCGTATACCACATTGTTATATACGAATTCCGCGTATAGTAGGAGGGACGCCTAGTCGTCCTATCTATTAGACGTAAATATCCGAAGGTAAGCCTCTATCGTCTAATTCTAGCGTTCCGTCTGCCTGTCTGTTTAGGGATAGTACGCGGTACTTAGCCGTCGTTTTATCTAGTATTAGTAACAGATCTCGGTCTAGAATACCGAGGTAAAGAGCGTACCTCGGTCGCTAACGATTCCCTTAGGGAGCCCGAATTTAGTACCTATATACGTTATAAAAACTTTAGCAAAGTCCCTTACGGTCTACGTTTCTTAGGCCGGAATATATAATAATATCTTCAACAGCCTGTCGACAATAACTAGTATAGAGTCGTACGTTACCCTATAGTGCTTCGCCGGGGGTAGCTTAGTAATGAAATCTAAAGAGATCTCCTCCTATATATTTCCTAGTACCGGAAGCGATTTCAGCTCCCCTAATAGTATTGTCCTAGGTACCTTAGCCTTTTAGTATACATCGTATGTCTTGCAATATTCTCTTATATCCTATCGGAGCTCCGGCTAATATAACGAGCGGTAGACCAACTTTAGCGTCTTATCTTCGCCGAAGTGTCTAGCGAGGGCGGAGTTATAGAAGTTAGCTATAATTTCTGCTCGGACGGCCGGCTTATTTAGGACGTAAAGCCTCCCTTAGTACTGTAGTAGGTTCTTGTTATCGAATATCTAGGGGTCTAGCTTACTGCGGCGGGTTCGCTAGGCATCCTTCTACTCGTTCCTCTTACGGGCGACGAACTCGTCCCGTTGCTATAGCGAGGCTACGAGACTTCTAAAGAGTTGCTCTATATCGCCGCTTGCAGTCTAGCTCGCGAGTAGGACTCTTACTATTAAGCGTAGTACGTAGTATATATATTTACTAGTACTAGCGACCGGAGTTGTATTACGTAACGGCGCCGGGGGTTCGCCGGGCGTACCCGAAATTTCGGTCGTAGACTCCTCGCTACTTGCTATACTAACCTTACCGTTACGGATTTATATAGCTATTACCGCAATACTTAGATCGGCTAATCTAAGCTTATACTAGAGGGTTAGTAGCAATTGATTGACCGCGTCGTTCTCGGTCTAATAGTCCGCTCGTCTCGAGGGGCTATCTACTAGGTTAGTCTTCCCCGGCCGGTAGTATATCTCGAAGTCGAATTAGCCTAGATATACCGCCTATCGGGCTTGTCGCCCGTTTAGCTTCTGTACTGTCTAGATACCCCTTAGGTTGTTGTAATCGGTATATACCTAAAGCGGGGTATATACGTCCGCGAAGAAGTGTCTCTAGACTTTGAAGCTATAGACGACCGCGAGGAGCTCTTAGTCGTATGTTTCGTAATTCTGCTCTGCCGGCGACATCTTTCTTAATATAAAGGCGATAGGGTGCTACCGGTCGTTATAGAGCTACGTTAGGATCCCGTATAGGCCGTAGTCGGACGCGTCGGTTTCTAGTCGTAGGGGCTTCGCCGGGTCGTAGTAGCGGAGTATAAGGGCGGAAGTAAACATCTGTTTTAGCGCCTAGAACGCCGCCTCCCCGGCCTCCGTCTACTAGAATTCGCCTTTCTTTAGGAGGTTAGTTATTAGGGCTATTACCTTCGCGTACCCCGCTATAAAGCAGTAGTAGAAGTTAGCGAACCTAAGGAATAACTGCAGTTCCCTTAGGTTAGTCGGCGAGGGCTACTCGGTAATAGTAGCGACCTTCTTAGGGTCGGTGTATACGCCCTTACGGTTTACTCGGAATCTAAGGAATACTACCTCGCTTTGCGTAAAGGCGTACTTCTTTAGGTTAACGAACAATTCCGCCTATTCTAGCCTAGCGAGTACCCGGCGAACTGCCTCCTAGTGCTTTTCGATATTATCGTAGTAGGTATAGATAAGGATGTTATCTAGGTATACTACTAAGATATTATCGAGCAGCCCGGCGAGGGCCCGGTTAACGTACGCCTAGAATATAGCTAGGGCATTAGTTAGCCCGAAGGGTATTACCTTATACTCGAAGTGTCCGTATCGCGTTCTGAAAGCGGTCTTCTATTCGTTGCCTTCGCGGATACGGATTCGGTAGTACGCGTCCTTAAGATCTAGAGAGGTAAAGTACTTAGCGCTAGTAAGGCGCGTAAGGCTTTCGTCGATAAGGGGAAGAGGGCATCGGTCCTTAATAGTAATTAAATTCAAGGCGTAGTAGTCGACGTATAATCGCAAGGTCCCGTCCTTCTTTAGTACGAATAGTAGCGGAGCCCCGGCGGGGCTAGTACTATATACAATCTGTCCCTACTCTAACTCCTTATAGAGGTATTCCTAGAGGACTTCTAGCTCCCGCTAGGAGAGATAGTAGAGGGATCCGAAGGGCGGTTCCTTACTATCTATTAGTTCGATAGTATAGTCGGTTGCCTTATAGGCCGGAAGGATCGCCGCGGAGTCGTTGTCGAATATATAGCGATATCCTTCTAATGTAGCGGGGAGGGAGACTTGTTTTGCCTCGCCTTAG
Source organism: Sphaerulina musiva SO2202 (assembly GCF_000320565.1). Lineage (NCBI taxonomy): Eukaryota > Fungi > Ascomycota > Dothideomycetes > Mycosphaerellales > Mycosphaerellaceae > Sphaerulina > Sphaerulina musiva. Next base: position 564,014 of record NW_016017394.1, read on the forward strand.
TTAATCGCGTAAATCTAGAAGGTCGAGCCCTAACCTCCCCGGGGGTTCGCTAGGCGTAACTACCCTACTATATAGATAGGGGAGGAGTCTTTCTTCGATTCGCGCTTCAACCTCTTTAGGGAGACCCTCTCGAGGCTAGAGATTATTAGTCCCTATCGCTATATACTAGGACCGTTCTAGATATCGATGCCTAGGGTCTTTAAGGAATACCGGCTAAGGAGGATAGAAGGTCCGTCCTAGTCGATACTATAGGCGAGAATCTTTATAGTTCGGGTGTCTATACTAGAGTCGCTGAGTTTCAACTAGAACTCGTAGGCGCTATAGTAGTAGGTTTCGTAGGTCGATAGCTATCTAAGTAACGGGAGTTAGGCCTCGATTCGGGGTAGGCCTATTTCTACCGCTACCTTCTAGCTAATCGTAGTTACCTAGGCGTACGTGTCGAGGGCGACCTATATAGGTTTCGTACCTTCGCTAGTAATAATAGTTCCTATTATTTTAATAATATCCCTAGATTCAATAGGTCGGGGCCCCGTCGTATCCTAAGTGTTCGCGACGAGCCTAATTAGTTTTTTAGCTAGATAGGGGTCCGGTTAGGATTACCGCGCTTTAACGGGCAGTCTAGGCGGATGTAACCTATCTTGCCGCACTCGTAGCACTTTAGTCCTAAGTGATCCCCTTTGTCTAGAGCGGCTTTCGTAGCCGCGCCCGATTTCGGGGCTTTAGCCGCGTTAGTACGCGGTTCCCTAGTATCTCCCCGGCGATCTCGATCTTTGGATTCGCGAGAAAACGCTGAGGCTGCATTGCTCAAAGATAGAGTCTTGGCTGGAGGCGAGGAGGTAAAATGCACTGCAATGCCAGTACCTCAGGTAGGTAGGGAGGCGTGTACAGCTGACGCGCACTCGTTCTGAGGTAAGCCGCGCGCGTCGGTTCTTGGCATGCACTCGAAAATAAAACACTGCACTCGTTTTCAAATCTACTATATTTTGTAGCGTAGTCTTGTAAAATATCGATAAAGGTAAGTTTCTAACATTTATATACTATGTTAGTACTAATAATATAGTAGTAGGATCGGGATAGTAGGTTTAGAGAAGTCGACAAAGTAAGTTCCCTTTAACCGTTACCCTATTGTTATAGTAACATTAGCTATCTAGTATTTAAAGAAGTCGACTAAGTTCCCTTTTACCGTTATCCTATCGTTATTATAACGTTAGTTCTTAAGTAAGGCGACTATTATTAACTATATTATCGAAATTTTTCTAACTTTCCTTTAACTATTACCCTACTGTTATCGTAACGTTAGCTATCTAGTAGGAGAGATCAATAATAGAGTCAATACTCGATAGTAGAGTCGGTATAGAAGATTTAGAGAAATTGATTAAGTTTCCTTTAACTATTACCCTACTGTTATTATAACGTTAGGTATCTAGTAAGAGAAACATTAATAATAGAGTTAATAGTCGACTCTTCTATACTAATTCTACTAAGTTTCCTTTAACTGTTACCCTACTGTTATCGTAACGTTAGGTATCTAGTAGGAGAAATATCGATAATAGAGTCGATAGTAGAGTTAGTATAGAAGATTTAAAGAAGTCGACTAAGTTTCCTTTAATTGTTACCCTACTGTTATCGTAACGTTAGCTATCTAGTAGGAGGAATATCGATAATAGAGTTAATAGTAGAGTTAGTATAAACAATTCAGAGAAGTTGACTAAGTTTTATTAAGTTGTTACCCTACTGTTATTGTAACGTTAGCTATCTAGTAGGAAAAATATCGATAGTAGAGTCAATAGTAGAGTCGAAAGTAGAGTTAGTATAGAAGATTTATAGAAGTTAACTAAGTTTCCTTAAATTATTACCCTACTGTTATCGTAACGTTAGCTATCTAGTAGGAAAATATCGATAGTAGAGTCGATAGTAGAGTCAAAGTAGAGTTAGTATAGAAGATTTATAGAAGTTAACCAAGTTGTAACACGCTAGGGCAGAGAAGCCCTAGCGAACCCCCGGCGAGGCGGGCGGGGCGTGCCGCGCGGGACGGGAAGCCCTCGCGGACCCCCGGCGATCCGGTATAGAAGGGATACCCTACCGATCGGAGACGTTCTGAATCAAGAGGGTTCCTAAGGGAGCCGGTTATCGGCTGCTGCCTAAGAGGAGGCAGTGCCGGTAGCGAGGAGTAGACAATAGAATAGCTTGTATATATAGCGAGGACCCTCCTCTAGGAAGGAAGGGCAGAGTTATTATACCTTAGTTAGCAAGCTATATATTGTTTATACCTTTTATACCTAGGACCTCTGTCGCGTATACCCTTACGCTTACAGAACTATTATATAATAACTCTCGTACCTTAACTATAAGGGAAAGGTCTGAACAATAGTAGGAGGACGTTCTACTAGATAGAACCCTAGCGACTCGCCGGGGAACCCCTCTATACTAGAATAGGCCTCTACTAAACAATCTTCCTCTACGGATATCGAAGTAGGACGAGTTTAGGAACTGCTCGACTAGGAGGAATCTATAGAAGCTCTTACTAGTATCTAGCTAGAAGACGCGAACGATTCCGAGCCGGAAATTATCGTCGAACGCAAGGAGCTAAGCGACCTTTAGAAAGACATCGCCCGCCTATAGGCGGAAAAGGAACGTCTGCTACTAATCTAAGAAGTAGCCGACCTCTAGAGTTACCGCGGTTACAAGCGGTATACTATAGAAACCGATATTGCCCCTCCTCCTAAACGCTCGGTAAAAGCCCCTAGCGAATACGAGGGGAGGTCCTTAAAAGAATACGGCGACTTCGTAATATCGTACGAAGTCGTATTCCTCTAGAATCTACGATCCTTCTAACGGGAAGCTAAGAAGTATACCTAGGCAATACAGTACCTCTCTAAGGGGTATACCCCGAGGGACCGCTAGTACGTATACTAGTAGCGGATAACCGAGGCCGAGTATAAGGATACGACTTAGGGTAACTTCAAGCAGTTCCTATTTAACCTCCTAGACGATCCTAACGCTCGACTGCTTTAGGCTTACCTAGACTACGCGTCCGCTAAACAACGTACTAACTAGTCTCTAAGAGAGTTCCTAATATACCTAGAGACTCTCGAGGTATAGCTAGAACGGTATACTCTAGAGCAATAGCTATACTAGTTCTTCGCCCGGTTGTATCCGGAGACCCGCCGACGGATCGTCGATTATAATTCTATCCCTAAAATACGGGACGAGTTAGTTAACCTAGCGACCTAGATCGAGAAGAACTACCCGAGGACCTAAGGCGGTAAAGGGCGGACTAGTAGCAACAAGCCAACGGAAATGTGTTATAAAAGGTATTCATCGTCTTTCCACCCTACAATGACCCGGCTCATCAGCATTATTAAGAAGGATGTTCATGGGGTTTTAGGTCTTGCCTCGCAAGCTCAAGGTACCTGCCTGGTTTGTAGGAATTGAGCGAAGACTCACAGGTGCCGATTCCGAGCCTTTTCTCTCATATGTGTGCTGCTCTACGCGGCCAACAACGCACCCTGCATAATCAAATGGCCCTGCATAGGAAATTTTTGGATATGTAGCAGTGTCAGCAGGATCGAGATGGGAAGAGGCGTCTACAGTGGAGGCCTGAAGATGGTGAGTACCTTATCCGAAATCAAGAGGAATATGCCGTCCGTACTGTTAAGAAGAGGTAGAGTGCATTGAATGTTATTGTGAAATGTGAAATGTGAGCTGCTGGGCTCAATTGGGATAAACACCGATACGCCCAAGTGATGAGAAGTTCGTTTTAAGCCTTGGTCTTCCTCTTTTTCGCCTTCTCTTTGGTAACCTTGACCTCACCGCTCTTGCTCTTCCTCTTTGTAGTTTTCTCAGCAACGATAGCCTGTCCCTCTGCTCCAGCATTGACAGTAGCGAGAACAGTCTCCTCGACAATCTCTCCATTGCCCGGCTCGGTGCCGTTTTGGATCGCCTTCACGACCTCCTCAGCCGTAGCCCCAGCGCTGACCTGCTCGATACTCTTCTTTTCCTTCGCCGCCACACCCTCTACAGGCTTGACATCAGGCATGTCGAAGTCGTATCCCATTTCCTTCAATTTCTCTGCTTTCTCCTTCCTCCTCTCACTCTCCCTGGTAATCCTCTTCTCCCAGCCCTCCCGATCGGTCCCCTTTCTCAATCTGCTCCCCTCAATCCTGTTTCTCGGTCTCGCTTTCCCGTTTCCCTTGACCGCTTTCGTACCTTTCCACATGCCCTCTTTGACTTGCTCAGCTGGCACACGCTTGCATTGCAAGATATGTCCAAACATGAGATATTTGTCCATAGTCTTGACGACAATATCCGCCACAGCAGCTGCTGCAAACTCGATGAACGCGTAATGCTGACTCTTTCCCGTTTTCTTATTTCTTGCGAGGCGGAGATTCGTGACATCGCCGAACTGTGTCAAGTAGGCGCGGAGTTGTTTTTCGTAGAAGCCGTGTGGGAGGCGGGAGATGTAGATGACGCCTGGTGTGGCTTCGGGGTCTGAAGAAGCGCCATTGATGTTCTTGGGCTTGATGCGCGAGATTTTCAGTTCGCGCGCGATGGCTTTTTCGGTTTTAGGAAGAGCTGGGAGGCTTTCGATGGGGATGCCGTCTTGGTCGCGGTCAATGTCGTCTTCTCCCTCGCTTTCATCGGAAGAGAAGCCGGCAAGGAGAGCGGCAGTCTGGTCTGGAGTGAGTTCTGCGCCGCCGTCGGACTCGGAGTCGTCGTTGGTGGCTTCTGCGACGACTGCTTCTGCTTCTGGCTTGGACTCGACGATGACCTCCTTCTCTTCGACCACCTTCTTGGAAGCCTTCTTACTACCTTTCTTTTCCTTCTCTTTGACTGTCTTCTCACTGACAACGACAGTCTTGTTCTCCGACTTGGCGGTCTTCAGAGCAGACTTCGCGGGCAGAGGTCGATCTGCGGACTTTTTCACCGTCGCAGGTGTTGTCTTAGCCTTCTTCGCAAGCGGCTCAACGTTGTCGCCCGACTTGCGCTTCTTCCCTTTGGTTTCGGCTGACATGATTACTGCTGTACTGTACAAAAAGTAATGTTGTCTGTGTAGAGTGCAGAATGAAGTTGGTGTTGGCGATTCCAATTTTCCAAACATTTTTGTGGAGCACCGGGGAAACTGCTGGGACTGAACTAATCTCCAACTTCACATGAAAGTAAACCGCTTCCAGACCCAAGAAACACTCCATCTTTTCCCAACATGGCAGACGAAAATCTCACTCACGACGAGTTGTGGGATGACTCGGCACTAGTCACCTCTTGGAACGATGCTTTCAATGAATACAAGGTCAGACAAGTTCAACCTCATCACCACGCTGAAACCATCGCTCACTCCTCATCACAGAAATACCACAGCCTTGCATCCCGAGGAGAAAAAGTCGAACAGCCCAAGCAGCCGCCCACAGAAAGCCTCAAAGAAGTCGCAGTCGAATCAAAAGCGGCCGCCTACTTAAACGGCACAACAACAACTACGACGCAACCATCATCAAACGCACCAATCAACTTCACGACAGAAGCAACACCTACAGCAACGACAACGACAGCCACCCCACATACTGCCGCAGGTCCCATATTGCCGAATCTCCCACAAACTCTTCTCAATGGCTGTAAGAGTCTTATTTCGTTGCATCTCACCCAGATGCCATCTGTCATAGCTAACGAACATGAAACAGCCCAGAACGAAGATCTCAAGAACATCATGATGTCCTGGTATTATGCTGGATATTATACCGGTCTGTATGAGGGACAGCAGAAGGCTTGGGCGAGTATTCAGGAACAACAACTGGCACAGCAGCAGGAAGAACAATGACAACGACCACTGGAACAGGGACGGGAACAGGAACAACATTAACAGCAACAAGTGCGTGCTGCTGCGGAGGGTTAAGCATGAATTTGAACTCATGAGCTGGCTTCGTCGATCGGGAAGGGATGAGGTATGCACCTATGAAGAAGCAACGCACGCACGAGACGGACGTCATGTTTCGGCATGCATGGTAGGACCTCTTATGTCGAGTGGGAGGACCGTCAGGCTACATCACTGATGCTCGCGGGGTTGATCTGCAACGTGGTAAGGTTCATCTATTATTCCGTGTCCTGAAGGAGTTCAGGGATGAAACCTCACAGATGTTCCTACAGGCTTTTGTTCTATCAATTGGGCAGCGGCTCTATACAATCAGTATCTCGTACGGAGCAAGGGTCGTCAATGACACAATGGCGCAAGAGCTTCTAGTCGCAAGTGCGAGCGGTGGCAAATGTGGACATGGATCGAAAAAGTGCGCCTGTGAAGGAATTTAGGTTAGAAGGGACATGCATGCATGGAACATGACAGCATCTCTCTCTTACTCAACGTTAACATTCCGTTGATGGTTTGCATTGAAGATCGTAAAGCTACATCTTTCTCATCGTCTCGTGATTTGGTTCGTTTTCTTTTCGTTCCTTCATTGGCCGATTATGCATATAAAATAGCCACATGATCTTCACCCGCGCTCCAGGCCCCCCTCCACGTTCGAGAAAGACAGTCGAACGCTTATGGCATATTACGCCGCCTTTCACGCGAAGCCAGGATGTAGTACTGCATTGACTGCATCGGTGCAGCACGATCATGGAAGTCACCAGTCGACGTCTTCTCGATCAATATCATCTTCTTCAGTTGGAGGGCTGGATGACCTGCTGCTCCACGGCGGCTCTGCACCAGGACATACGTATGAAATGCCTCCTTTACCGCTGTGAACCCATTGTGGACATTCGTGCTCCGCCCGGTCCAGCATAGCGTTCGAAACTTGACGGTCGTCATTCTATTCCACCACCAAAGCCGCCGATGGCACGAATCCTGCTTCCTTCAAAGTCATGCCGAAGTCTTCGTACTTCCATGTCTTTTTGGGCCAAGATTGTGTGAAGCTGGTAGCTGTTGTGCCATTCTCCTGCTTGATTGCCTCTGCAACCTCGAACAGCGTCGTGTCCGCAGGCATGGTCTTCATAATATTACCATTTCCAGTCTGGAGTCTTAGACGGGCTTCGCTGTGGTTTGCGGCTTTGGCAGGAGCTGCAGCTGCAAGACCACCTGGAGCGGCAGTGGCAGCGCCTGGGTTGTATGCAGCGGGATTGTCTCGCATCGCCTTCTCCTGGTCAATCTTGGCCTTGCGAGCGGCTTTGTCAGCCTCGATCTTGTCCTTGATACGCTTCTTCGCGGCGATGTCCTCGGCCTTCTCCTTTCGCTTGTTAGCAGCCTCCTGTATTTGCTGCTTGCGCGCCAACTGCTCCTTCGCGTCGTCGCTCTCCTTGGTGTGCTTTCGTCGAATCTCTTCGTTGCGCTTTTGCTCCTTCTTCAACTCTAGCTCTGCTTTTGCTTTCTTCTCTGCCGCCTTCGCTCTGAGCTCTGCTAGTCTCGCTTGCTTCTCCTCTTCGGTCAGTGGCGCAATCTCCTCGGTGGACTCCGCGAAATCGGTATGTCCCGACTTTTCGGCGTGGAATTGGGCTTGTGCCATGGAGCGGAACTTTTTCTGGCACTCGTTGCAGATCATTGATTTGGGTACCTCGCCTGCTGCCAGCTGAGGCTGCTCCGCGTCTTCTGCCTCATCAGTCTTGAGCTGCTCGAGGGAGCGGTCGGCGTTCTTGTCCAGCCAATCGATCGCGCCTTGAAGATTGCCCCCCTTCTTAAGAGCCATCTCGCTCTTCTCCTTGTCGAAGCCCATGTCGACCAAGCTGTCGAGATCACCCATGGCGGCAGAGGTGTTGAGCGTGGATGTGGAGGTGGGGAGGTGGTATTGACTGAGAGTCGGGCGATAGTATTGGCTGTGAGCTTGGAGCTGTACGCGTTGCTATTGTAGCTGGAAATAGATCCTCGGCGGTGTGTTGAAGTAAGCAAGGCGGTTGTCTGCGGACTACAGGCAGTGAGTATATGTAGGGTAGGCAGAAGTGTCTCGGCATGTGAAGCGAGGCGAGCTTGCAAGTGACGACACCAAGCACAGACGACACCTACCTAACGACCGGGTTCGAGAAGCGTACTCACCTTCCACGCCAACTTGTTCCGCTCTACTGTCACTAGCACTACCAAACAACACCCCACAACCACCTGAAGAACACCTTCGCTCCACAACGTCTCCTTGACCAATACGATACGCACACACACACCGCACTCCCTACGAGCAGTGCCTGCGACAATCCTCCGCGCGTCGAGCCAAGCACTCGCCAGCCCCTCGTCCCAAGGCACTTCACCTCCCAGCCAACCTGCCATACCACCGCTTCACCTGCACTCGCCGCAACCATGTCGGTGGACTTGACGCCTCAGGAGCTGGGCTTCAAGCGTGTGTAGACTCGAACATCATCACCCAGTGCTGCCCCTCCCGCTGACAATGCGCTTCAGGCCCCTTCAATCACGAAGTCAGCCAAGTCCTTCGGCTCCACAACCCCAATAGCGATCCAGTGGCCTTTAAGGTGAAGACCACTGCGCCGAAGCAGTATGTGTGGCTAGTGGTAGTCAAGGTGATGGGCGGACACTGATAGGGCTGTAGATACTGCGTGCGACCCAACTCTGGTCGCATTGACCCTGGCGGGGATGTCGAGGTCCAAGTCCTGCTGCAGTCCATGAGGGAAGATCCACCCCTCGATGCACGGTGCCGCGACAAGTTTCTTGTGCAATCTGTTGCCATTGGCGCCCATGTCGAAGTTGCCAATGTCGCCTCAGTCTGGACCAACATCGAGCAAACTGCCAAGTCCTCCATACAAGAGAAGAAGATCCGCGTCTCTTTTCTGCCTGCCGATGGTAGCGCTGGGGTGGGTGCTGCCGCGTCTCCCTCGCCGGCCACGAATGGCGCCTCGCATCTCCAAGAAGAGCCTCCAGCCTACTCATCACCATCCCCAGCTGCCGTCACTCCTGCACGCAACTTCGCGTCGTCAAGCTCCACATTCGAGAAGAGTGCACCACCCATGGAAGATCTCAACCAGCCCCAATCGACTCTTCACTCGACAACTGCCGCCGTGTCCAATGTGACTGGTGTTAGCCAGGCGGAACTCGAGCGACAACTGGCCGCTGCGAACCAGACCATCTCGGAGCTACGGACGAAGGCAGCAGAAGCGACTGGCCTCAGGCAGCGCAACATTGGAGGAGATGGTGCTACTGCAACGAAAGGAGGTCCAACTCCGATCACTCAAGCTGCGCCGGGTGGTGTACCCGTGCAGATTGTGGCGGCAATCGCTCTATTGAGCTTCTTGATTGCCTACCTGTTCTTTTAGTTGCCCTTCTAGGGTGGCGATCCAGACAGAGAAAAGACCGATGACGAGAATTGGCAATGGCGAACACGAGTCCAATACTAGAGGACCGGCCGGGAAGTGGACACAGGCAACAAGCGATGGACACTCGACGGCGAAAACTTGACAGCCGGCGTTCGCAGCATACATGGGCACCTGGGCCAAGGAGGGTCGGGTGATACCTTACTACGCCGAGTGGCGTAGACCCCTGAGGGTGCATGTTTGCAAACTGCGATGGAACGAGAGAAGGATGGTCTGGGCGTGCAGATACTTGGTGATTACCTTATGTTTTGATTAGAGAATGCTTTTCCCCCCGCCTCTGCAAATGTCGATACTGCGAGAAATGTTTACAACTACAGACTGCATCTTTCTCTTTCTCCGCGATTGGCGATTGTTGGTCCTCGACTTGTCTTGTGATTTTATATCACGCCTGGTGTGAGTATGGTGCAGTTTGCGACTGGCGTGTCGAAGCCGAAAGTCCAAGCTCTAGATTTATCACGTGATTAGCATGCCAAAAATAGGTTTAGCTTCTTCTCTTCCTAACCGCATCTCCTTCGGCTCCTCCCTTTCTTTCCTAATTATCGCACGACTGAAAATCCGCGTCAGATTCGCCCTGCTGGCAGCCAGGACTGGTCCATTTCTGGACCGCAACCATGGTTTTAGTACCTTTGAGTTTGTCACAGAGCGCGCGTCTCTCGACGCGTTTGTTGTGACAGTGAGTAAAGAACGCATAGCTGTATTTGTATGGTATAGATCAAGACTCTCTGTGTTTTCGAGGGAGCTTCGCTGTACACAAGACTGTGTTGTTCGTGGCAACGATGGTCTTCGACGGGGCCGGTACCAAAGCTTCAGATGCAGTCTCTGCATCTTCAGCACTCCCGTCTCGAACGCTAGTACTCGCAACCTCCTGAATTTCTCCTGAGGTTGATTGGTGCGTCAGGTTCATGAGCAATATTTTACTCGATGGTAGGGGCATGAGCAATATTGTTGTTTATGACATGTCGAAGACCTTGGGTATGTTCTTCTGATCGTCGCATCATAGAAATGATACACAGAAGCTGACTATATTAGGTAGGATTGAAATGCTAGTTGTGGCCTCCGACCCTTTCGCGATCAGTACTATGGCTCACGCACTGTATGATATTTTGCCCTTCCTGGACAAAACAAGAGCATCCTCCTTCTTTGCACTCTCTTCTCTCTTCATACCGCAGACTCCAATTTGCGCAAGCCTCAAAGCTATCTTCAACGCACTTTCGGAATCGACGTATTGTCGGGGACGACGCGTCTTTCTAGATCAGCCTTGGCGCCGCCCAAGACACGTCAAGCATGCTCCCAAGGGTCGCCGATGACAGACCTATCTCCAATTGCACCCGCTGTCCAGGGCGAAGAGTACCCGCCGCCTCAGGCTCTCTGGCGCCTAAAATCCGCTTCTGCTGCGATGTAGCTCGATCCGCAGGCTCAATCCTTTCGATACTGAGTGCACGACAAGGCAAACCACACGTGCAAAATTTCTTCTCCCACATTGGAACAGAACACTACTGTTATGATCTGTAGGGTATGACATGGGTTATGACAAGAATACAATTGCCAAACAAAGCCACAGAATAAGGCGGACAAAGGTGATACAGGGCTTGATGATGAGATGACATGGTTGAAGAGATACATTATGTATGCTCAAGATGAGCAATGAATACTTCTGATGAACAAGAATGTGTACTTATACAGCATTTTGAGGAAGAGTAGAATGGTTAGTCAAATCATTTGCAAGACTTCTCCACTCCCACTTCACCATTCACAACACAAACCACACTCCACATCTATCGACTTCTTCTCCTATATTGGAACAGAGCACTACGCCAAGCGAATCAGGCCCCAGATGCTTACGCCGACCGATTTCGACCTCGAGAAGGATGACAGAGCCGACCCTTTCTATTGGATTTGCTTTACTACAACCTGATCTCAAGTCACGTTCTGTGCACCGTGAAGAACCGCAAAAAAGCCGCAAAAGTACATAGCCTAAAAAGAAGAATCCTGACAGATGGCGTTCCGCGCATGTTTGGGATGAGATGAGGGGAGAACAGGCGAGGCTGTTCTCTCACCTCACATCTCAAGCACACGGACGAGACGAGACGAAAACCCGTTGGACAAGGAAGTTCCATGCAAATACGACAAGAGCACAACCACAATATGCTCATTTACACACTCTCGATCGAGCGGTGAGAAGCTGGCCATTCCGCGGCACGTACCCCTTTTTCGAAAGGTTAAGTACGTCCAGCCGCATCGTAAAAGAATTGGCTGGTCTTTCCCCTCTAAAGGAATGGCTGTTGTGGTTTCCGTGCACTTTTTCGTCAACACTCTAGATACCCTCTTTTTGGAGCGTCGAGGTTGGAGAAGAAGAATATCAGGAGGAGGAAGGCGAATTCTTGCGCACTTGCAATGTTTATGTGTCTTGGTGACGAGACGGGCTGACTGGGGAAGGTGATGGCGAGTGTACTGACCACGTTGTTGGCATTGTGGCTTTGTATACAGGTGGGATGTACATCTTTGCGTTTCTGTTCCATGGAGCATACTCTTTTCGATTGGTTCAGTCACTTGAGCCGTTTTCGCCTGTCTGACCCTCCACGCTGTTCAATACCGCATATTCTCAATCGCCTCGGTTGAGTGCGCGTTCCCTAAAATCCCCACTCACCGAACTCCTCGATCCTCTGCATTCGGAATCTACCATGTGCCGAGCAATCCGCATCCGCAGCACTGTCGTGCGGTGGAAGATCATGTGTGATTTACTATGAAACGTTCCAGGTTTGCCACTTCTTCTTGGGCTGCCGCATCACTCCTCACCACTCGAGTCTGATGATTGATCAACTTCCTTCGGCCTATTAGCAGGCTGTCTGCCCGAGAGTGAAGCCGCTTCTGATGTTTAGTAGATCCCGAAGCCAGCAGATACAGCCCGGGCTAAGATGAGATCTGCTCCTCGTGCTCCAATTCGGCTAGAATAGCATCCTTCATAGCAATAAATCGGCAAAGGCGTTCACTATGCATGCAGGACACCTAGCAGATGGCATACATCTGTAGGTTCTGGCACAACGTGAGCAGCAGCAACAACAAGCTGCTACTTCATCTGATCACTTATTTGCTTCGTGTATACCAATCCATCTCACGCTCCCTTCAAATCATATCGTGCCTTCTGCAACTCCTCCACGTCAAGCGGCGCAAGCTGCTGTCTCGCAAACATAGTCAACCCCATAATAATAGCAGGTAAACTCTCCCTCCACGCATCCTCTACTCTTCCCTGCCTCCAACTCAGCCCAGCAGCCAACACCAGAAGGCCTGCCAATCCCATGTTCAGTACCACCAAATATTTCTTTAAAGGACCCTTCTCCGCTTCAAGCTTATACACAGCTTTCTTCCCCTTCCGATCCGGCCTCTCGATGATAGGTAGGAAGTGTAGAATGTATGCCGTGCACGCGAGACTGGAAACTCCCCCGAGAGCGATGATTCGCTGGCGCGCTGTGGAGGCGATGATGAAGGTATAGCAGAAAACGAGCACGGCGAGCAGTGGTATGCTGAGGAAGGCTTTGCGATAGAGTTCGTTCTTGGCGGTGTCTTCGGCCAATAAGTCTGCGATCAACTTCTCCTGGTGCTCTTCATCGAGTTCTTCGGGCTCGTCGACGTCGTCGTCATCGGTGGGATAGCGGAAGGTCTTTCGGAGGCGTGCGGCTGCCATTTAGTGAGGGTGTTGGTGAAGACTGTGCGGAAGTCGAAGGTGGGTGTGTTTGTTGTCGTTTTCTAGCGGTTTCTCAGGCGTTGTTGGCGATACAATCGCAGAGTGGTGTTGACGCGACTGTCATTCTCTCGTGATATTGCACCTCACTTTGGTCGCCTCGTCATCAGACTGTTGCCTGAGTGCGTGCTACATGTACTTCTACTTTGAAGGATGTACGCGTGCAGTAGGGTCCGCGAGTCTATTCACATGACGCTTGGACACTTTCTGAGTGAATCTCGGTCTTATATCGCTCTCTCTCTCTCCTCTCCCTCTCCTCTATCGCTCTCTCCTCTCCATCGACATTAGCCGTGCTGGCTACATCAATGACCGCTTTCCTAAGGCTTTCATAGAGTTTTGGGATACCTGGCCATGCTGGCCGGCCACTCAAGTCTTGGCCGGCGGGCAGCCGCAGAAAGGTTGACGACGTGCTCATTACCGGTATTGCCATTGTTTTGTATATAAGCAACAACAATCACAATCACATTATCCACACCCGCTGCTCACCCATAGGATTGTAATGAGCTCCTTACCATCTCGCCAGGCCACTTCCGACATGACGGCTCCCGACAACAGTGTAAGTGAGGTAGCACAATTCACCCGGTCAATCATGAGCGCGGCATTATGCAGAAGACAATGCTTATTATGCTTAGCCTGATCGCCTTCTCGAAAGCCTTCAAGACCTCCTCCGTGGCCCAGGTGGTGCTATAGCAATCATCAAGAATGGCGAAACCTTCCTCCGTCACACATATGGCTTCGCAGATCTTGGACGTCGCATACCTCTCACGCCGCAAATGCACATGCCGATCTGTTCCATATCCAAGCATATGTTCTGCCTGGTCCTCGCCTCGCTCAAAAGCGAACCAACTCCACTCATGACCAAATCTGTCGGCGACATTTGGGATCAAGCTTCTGCAGAGCTCCAGAAGGTTCTCCCTCACCTGGTTACCCAAGGCCTGACTTTCGCAGACCTCTACAACATGCAATCGGGCATCCGGGACTACTGGGCGATGACCACACTTTGGGGAGCACATCCTGAGGGCCCGTTCAGTATTCTGCTGGATGCCCCACAAACCGTAGCACGGACGAAATCATTCCATTTTCAGCCTGGTACGGAGTGGTCGTACTCGAATGTCAACTTTCACATCCTTGGTCAAATCATTGAGGCGGTCGCTGGACAGTCTCTCGGGCAGTTGTTGGACGAGAGAGTCTTCAAACCCGCGGGCATGAAATCTGCTGCTCTGTGTCCAAATACATATGGCCATCCACTGCCTGTTGTGGGATATGAAGGTGATGAGAAGCACGGCTATACCCCCGCTGTCAATCGTATTGAATGGGCTGGAGATGCAGGAATCGTCGCTAGTCTGGATGACATGATTGCGTATGAGAAGTGGCTCGAACGAACTTATGCCGAGGCTGGAAGTCTGTACAGCACCATCGTAGCGCCTCAAACGTATCGTGACGGCACTGCTGCAGGCTACGGCTTCGGACTTGCTCATGGCGAAACTGCAGGAGCAGCCTGGACGAGTCACGGAGGCGCACTGAGAGGCTTTCGCCTGCACCGTATTCACGTCCCAGAAGAGCATCTATCTGTTGTAGTCCTCTTCAACCACGAAGCAGATTCCGCTGCACCTGCTGACGCGATCATCAAGCGCTTACTCCAATGGCAAGAACCAGAAAAAGCCCTCTCCACCCCAGCGCCAGAGTGGCAAGGGAACTTTTTGGATACGGAGACTCAGCTTCTGGTCCACGTGGAGAATATCGAGGATGGCCAAGTGAGCATCACGTACCACATGGCCACCGAAAAAGTGCCACTCACCAGTGCAATCCATGCCGAGTCGAAGAGTATCATCGCAAACATCGCCGGCGACGAACTACACGTCGAACGCCAACGAGAACACCGAACCTTAAACGCCAGGCGCATCAAGAGCCCCACCACAACTAACTCAACAAACGAGTATATCGGAGATTACCAATGTGCAGAAGTCGATAGCAGCTTCCACTGCTCTCCCGGTTCAGGCAACTTGTTATACGGATCCTTCGATGGCTTTCTCGGTCAAGGCCCTGCACATCTCATGCAATACATTGGCGAAGACGTTTGGACATTGTCCAATCCTCGTGGCATGGATGCTCCAGCTCCTGGCAACTGGACTATAGTTTTCCAGCGTGACGAGAACGGAAAAATTTCCGGAGTCACTATTGGTTGTTGGTTAGCGAGGCTGATTCAGTTCGCAAAAGTGTTGTGAGTTGAAGGACCTGAGGCCTGAGGCTGAGATGAGCTAGCTGTGGAATACAGTATGTACCAGGTACCGCACGGCTATCGAGGTCTGAGATATGTCATAGCGAAGTTCATTAATTCCCAAGAACCTACACGGCCGAGACGGTCACTCGACCAGATACTACAGACCTATGCTCGCGACCATGTCCGAGATCCGGTTACCGAGACTTAAGCTACTTACCTGTAGGTAGGCACCACGGCACCACTCTGCTAGACGCGGGGAATTGAAGAAAGCTGCAGCTTTGACTGCTTCTGCTGCTGAAGACGTCTAGTAATTATGGCAGCAGACATCCATGTCTTGGTAGATGTAGGTAAGAAGGTAGGTAGGTGCGTACCTAGGTACATGTAGTTTTCCCCAAATTTCACTTCTTCCGCCAAGGCTCACATAACCAGGTACGCTACATCACATGCGAGATATCCAGGTACTGGGTAGATCAATGAAAATTGAAATCGCCGAGTATAAGAAACGCCACTATGAGAGTGTATTAGAGTGGTGCAACCCGGACTTGGCGAAGAAAACCAGCTGGGAGAATGGTCGTTCCGATATATGTCCGTGCCCATTGGGAACGTAACGCGACTTGCACTGGCGCGAACGCCAATACGGCGGATTCGACATGACACGATGCACGAGACAGAGGTGAGAGGTATGAAAAAATAAGGGTGGTTTTCATTGCTTGGTTGCTTTTTCTCTTGCCTCTTAAAGCTGAGCGTTCGTCCGTGCCAGAGTTGGTGTGCTTTACCCAACGGATTCCCTATAACAACAAGAAGAACCACCATCACCACCACCAGCACCATAACCATGAAGTTCCTATCAACAGTCTTCCTCTGCGCCCTCACAAGTGGTCTTGTCGCCGCACAATGCGACCTCGCTACCAATGTCTGTGAATACACCAACCTGTACTTGTGCAAAAGACCCTCCAGTGGCACTAAATATGGCAACTGCGGTCAAACAGCTAAAAACAATTGCGAATATGGCTGTCCAAGAATGGTAAGTGGTGAATTGATGGAATCGATATACGTACGTACGTACATAAGCCGTTCATTACTAATGGCTTTGTTTCTTCTTCTTCACCTTCCAGTGTGACGTTGGTGTTTGGGATGCTCAGGCGAATAGCGATCGTGGCGGTTGTGATTGCTATTGTGCGAAGTAGAATCGATGCGATGGGGGTTAGGTCTGGCGCGAGATGGAGAATGCTTCGGGTGGGAAGATGGAGCTGTGCTGGGAAGACCGTCTGGAGAAGTAATATGTGTCAGGCTCCCTGTGATGGACCCAAAGTGGCGTTGCGCCGCCGAAAACCAACGAATTCAAGGCGTAATTCTTCATGCCTCCCTTCAGTGGCGGCCACGACGAGGTCTCGCGGACGACAATAGATCAAAGGCCTCTCCCTTCGAGATCATAGTGGTGTGCATATTGATGAGGCCGCATTCTGCACTCAGCGTATGAGGAGTGGAATGAGAGTGATTGTGTACTCAGATGAGCGGGTGATGTTCAAGGTGACGAGGTTGTCGTGGTCGTGGTCGTTCGAGAAAATATCGAGACGAAGCAGGAGACGGGCGGTGGAGGTAGCTCAGGTACAGGTAGGCAGGGGAGGCACGTTGATATTTCCTTGGCAAGGCCGTCAAACTTCCACTTCATTTTCTCCTTTTCTACGATACCATTGACTATTTCAACGACAGGCCAGCCAGGTCATCATCATCACCATCATCATTATCATCCGGAGAGCTTCTTGTCATCTGCGGGAAGCGACACTGCGTTGGCCAAGCTGCATGTAGCATCGTTACCGTGCCGCAGTAGCGCGGCATACTGCTCTGGAACCCATAATCGAAGAGCGTGTAGTGCTGGAGAGTAGTCATCGCATGCAGAAATATCGGACCCAGATACAAGTAATGGCTCCCCTCGGTCCTGCAGTGTCATGACTGCATCCTCCCATCTCATAGCGGCCTTCACGATCTCTGGTAAGTTCAGGCTATCCAGGCCACCGCGGAACTGGATCATACGCCTCTGCGCAGGACGATGGAGATGGTGGACGATCTGCGGCTCGCTACCATACATGCTCTCATAAAATGCGAGACTTCCGACTGCCAGGATCAAGCCGTTGGATGCATGGCGATCGCTTGTGAGACTGTCGTGAACGGCAGCAGTGGTCTTCTGCTTGAGCACGTCGCAGAGTCGGGGGCGAACGACTCCTGTCTCGAGGAGGTGCCCAGCTGTAAATAGTAGCCTGGCATAGTAGAGAGCTGGCTCCTGTTTTGCATAGGTTGCTAGGCATTCCTCCCAGATCGCCCCAGACTCTGCACTGATGCTTAACGCAGACCACCACAGAGGGCTGAAGACTACCAGCATATAGTCTTCTACTGACTTCAGCATTGCCTCGAGTTCGAACGAGTCACCAGTGCTTGCAACAGTGGACCAGGAAGACGCAGTCGAGGGATCCGTCCAAACAGAGCCTTGGCTGCTTGTACTGGAGCGCGAAGGTGCAGATATTTGCCGAGCAGCGTACGCTGTATATCCATTCGGCGAATGGCTTATTCCATCGACCCCATGCTGCTGAACGAGCTCCAATGGGTTCGGTGCTTCGACGCTCGTGGTGCTCCATTCGGCTTGTGCTGGGGTACTTTCTTGGACGAGATTCTGCACGATGGACTTCTTGGAAGCCTTCAAGTCCTTTGACCTTGCCTGGCGGTGCTGTCTCGCAGTGACATGGCTACGGACTGTCTGGCGAGCTCTTTTGGATAGGAACTCAGAGGGGTCCGTGAAGGTCAGAAAGCATGTTGGCGTCTCGTTTCCCTTCCGCTTCAAATTGTCGATCCTGCATTTGACTGCTGGATTGGTATTGGTATAGCTACATGGCCTGCTATGCATAGCTTACAGCCAACTGACCAACTGCAGACAAGTCGAGCTGTTTGCACATTCACGTACCATTGTTCTAGCGTTACTGGTACTGTACGTGCAAGTTGCCACAACAGAGCCCCGGAGTTAGGGACGGAGGAGCGCTTAAGCTATGGGCATCGCTGGAGAACAGTGCACTCCTGCAGCATGACAGAAGTGGAGCATTGGAACGTAAGATGTCTTAGAGATGGCTAAGCTGGTGCTACAATCGATCGGCCAACTACGATTGGTCTTCGACGCATCAGATTGTTCTTGGCACGCATATGCATGAGATTGATGAGATGGGTAACCCAGCTGTATACTTGTGCAGCTCAATCCAAACTTCTGGTCTACAATTGGGAGTACTCGACGACATATCTCGCCATGGAAGTCATACAAACGCCCATTGCGCGAATTGGCAGAGCGCACCAGAATCACTCGCAAAACAACGCCTCATTTGAACGTTTCGTAGCGTACGTTGCACGGTTGCATCAAGCTCGATCGTGGTACTACGGAGGCATTGCTGGAGCGTCTCTAGCACATAAAGTCGTCCGAACTTTACTATGGGACTTGTTAGCGGAAGATACCTTGCTTTTTCAAGCTGCCATCTTCGTCTCTGGAACATTCAGTAATACCTGCGGTATCCCCAAGGAACAACTGGTTCACATGGCGCCTGCTCTGGCAGTGATGCGAGGGAGTTCCATGAGAGCGTTGAGAGAAGCAGCCTTCACCACGGAGCAAACGAGCTACAAAACTGCTGCCATAGCTCTTCTAGCCGGGTGGGAGAAGAGATTCGGAGATACGGAGAGCGCCGATGTGCACATGCAAGCCTGGCGTGCACTTCCTCTTCCCGAGCACGCGCTGGACGAAGAATACGTCTTGGCGTTACTCGATGTGACGTTCCAAGTCTTCCAGGACAGTCTCATCGAGCACGTAGCCTTTGAGGACGACGAGAACGAGACTCCCTCCTCCTCCTCCTCATCCTTCCTAGCTCCTCCCATCCGCGAAGCCTCACCAACCCTCCCAGCAGGTTTCTCAGGCTACTTCCACCCGTGGCCAGAATCCCAAAGTCTCCGCGCGCTCCTCTCTCAACTCACACAATATAATTTCACAACCCCCACCTCCGTCTCCCAAATCCGACAACTCTGCATAGAATTTCTCGCCTGGTCACCCTCCCATTCCCAAAATCTGACTCCTGTCCCCGAATACGAATCCCAATTCCACCCTCTCGAGCTCAAAATTCTCTATCACATTCGAGCTGCCTGCGTCTCCATTTCCGCAATGTACTTGCGCTTGGCGTCCGATTATCATCACGTCCAATGGATCGCCGACGTCGAAGAAGCTGTGCATGCGCATACAATGTCTTGTCATCATTTACCCACGAACGCATTGATGATGCCTCATCCTCCTCATCCTCATGGTGGTAATGACACCGCTAATATATCCCCTCCTCACCACGACCACATCCCCATAGCATTATGGTCTCGATGGATCATGTGTGTAGCAGCACGCGATCCCGCATCGGATGATTTATTGCGTGAATTAATTTCGCGGGCAGAGGGAGGGGGAGGGGGAGGGGGAAGGGGAGGGGCAGAGGGAGGGGGAGGTGGAAGGGGAAGTGGGATACGAAAATGGAAAGATTTGGAAAATTTGTTCAAGAAGAGATTTCTTTTACCCGAGTTTTTGGTCGAGAGGAGTCGAGAGTTGTATGGGATTTTGTTTGTTGATGATGGTGGTGGTGTCGTAGAATCGTAGATTTTTTCTTTTTTCTTTTTTCTTGGAAAAATTCCTTCTTTTGAGGGGGTTGTTTTCTTCTTGTATAGGTGAGGTAGGCACAGGTACGAGAGCCGGATTTTTGTCCCAAAATTCTAGAAAGAAGGGGCGGGCGTTCTAACTTGAGAATTTAGAGATAAGAGAGCTCCCGCCGAGGTATGGTATAAATGGTTCGTGTAGCTGTCTACCTTAGGTAAGAGATCTGATCAGTAAAGGGATTCTACGCGCTGGGGCTGGAGACTTGCAATGCGGTTGTATCGACAGGTATTGGGTGGGGGGGCTGTTGCACAAGTGCCGTCCTGACGCCCGGATGCTGAGTGAGACGAAGTATCAGGGGCACTGCGTCACTCATCATGTTACATTACGTGCCATTGAGGCGCACACGGTCCTTGAGTAACGAGATGTAGGTGGAATAATGTTCTCAAGTCAACAAGAAGAATTGCATTCATTTCGGATTGTAGGACCCAGAGTGGTATCAATCGCTAGTAAGTAGGTAGGTACAAGTCAGAAGACTTGGTCATGCTGGTTGAGAAAGCCGCCCCAATCGACGCTGTCTATGCAAACCCTGAGCACCTGGAGAGTCAAATGAGAACAGAGAGACATGAATCATGACATGCGTCCCGGAGCAGGGGAAATGTAAGGAGTGCTTTTCTGCCGCACCCATCCCACGCGTAGATCCTGTTGCCCGTACGCGTGCGATGAGAGAGCGAGTGTCAACCGACGTTCATGCTCACGCTTCAGCTGCGCCGTCGGCGTCGGCAGTCTTGGTGCCCACGCCGTCGACACGCTTCTCCGCTATTTGCTCTTCGGCTTCCTTCTTCATTGCGGAGAAGTCGAGGTTCGCAGTAGGAGTCTTTTCGGTAATGAGGGACTTCAACCACTTGTTCTCCATCTCGAGCTGCTGAACCTTAGCTTCATAGGAGGCAAGCTTGTCGCTCATTTCCCGTGTCTGCTTCTCCAAGGCTTGCTCACGTTGCTTCTTCTTGATACGGAAGCGGGCAGACGCGGCAGTGTTGCGCCGACGCTTGTCCTCCTCAGCAGCCATTCGAGATTGCTCTTCGAGGTCAGCAGAAGATGAAGCCAAGGCGACAGAAGCCTTGCGCTTGTCACCTGTCATGGGCGACTGGGCGAATGGCTGGGCTTGGAAGTTGCCATGCACGAGCGATGGTGACGGCATGACGGAGGACGGAGAGGTGACATTGGCAGGGAAGGTCTGGAAGTCATTAAACTGGTACTTTTGTCCTGCACAAGCAATCATGTTAGCATGTGCATGTAGGCTCGAAAGGAGACTTCAATGACGAGGTGTAATCCACTCACCATCCTTGGTATTGTCCGGCTCGAAGGAAGTAGGGTCTCCGAAGCCCGCAGCGTCTAGGTCGAGGAAGTCAACATTAGCGATGTCGAAAGCATCGTCGAAGGTGAAGTCGTTCTGGATATGACCCGGTGCTGGCAACTCGTTCAGGCCCTGCAGATACTGGGACACGTTGGGAGCCGTGCGGCCTGTGAAATTCTGCGACATGGCGGATGACAGGCAGTGATGTTGGTGGCAGTGAGGTTGCCGACCGACGGGTTGTATACCAAGAGCTGGTTGGTATTGTTGGCGCGGCTGTCTTTGACGCGCGCGGTTCTTTGTCCAATGGTATATGCGTGGCGCTCGTGGCAGACTGAATTAGATGAGCAACGGCCTCGGACAATGACTATTCGCGGCCCGTCCTCTCCCTCTCTCTCCCTCTCTCACTCTCTTCCTCGGTCTCCTTGTTCCCACGCTATCCGGTGTCGTTGTCGTCGTCGCAGCCTGTGACGACGAGGACCATCCACAGGCGGGTGTGGTATGGGTTCTGCGTGTGTAGGGTGAGTCTGGCGGTCGTCGCTGGGTGTACGGCGTGAGGGGTGAGGTGCGAGGGAGTGGGGTGTGGGTGTGGGAGGTGGATGTGGGTGTGTGGTTGTTGTGATGAGAGGGAGAGGGTGCAAAGGTGGGTGTTCAGTGCTAAGATTCGGTGGGGCAGCGCGCAGAATCATCAATGAAAAGTGGGCAGCCTGTTCACTTGCCTTGTTGCCGGCGGCAAATTCCACCCTTAGTCATTCGTTCCCTTCCCTTCCCTATTACCTCCTAGCCCCGGCTGCAGCTGAAAGATGATGAAAAGATCAATAATCAAGGCCAACCACCAAGGAATCTGTGAATCTGTCAACGGTGACACTTGATATTATCATTATGTTGCACAGCGTCTCACATGATGTGTTCACCCTGCCTTATTCTACTGATCAGTGAACCAGCCTGTACATGTAAGGAGGTATGCTGAACGATGGCTTCATCAATGGACTCAACTCTGCTCTCAAAGGCACCCGATAATAATACGCCACTTAAGTCCATCACTTCAACCACTTTCCGAAAAGACCCACTCCTCGGAAGTAGAAGCTCGACTCCTCACCGCAGATTCAACCTCCGTATTTGTTCGAGGTACCTTCTTTGTGCAGGCTGACCTCAGGTACGTTCATGCAAGCAGACGTCCAGGTCCGTACCTCCTAGGAGGTAGCCCGACTCAGGATGCTGTGCCATCTTCCTCGTACAACTCGTCGGAGCCATACCTCCGGCTCTACTCGTCGAGGTAGCTAAGGTACGCATGATGATAATTCCACGGGGAGGTACACGCACGCCTGAGTGACCAGATACCGATATACGCCCTCATCGTATAAGGTACGCACCTGCACGCGGTCTAGAGCGCCTCATCCACGCCCTCCGACGTGCCTTTGCAGCGACTACCACTCTCTCTCTCACTCACTCAGCATCCGCAGCTAGGGATAGCCGGGAAGTAGTACCAGGGGAAGCCCGTCTTGTCCTGCAGCACAAGCATGACATTTGCCTGAATGTCAAGGTCACATCATGTTGTTCTTATTATACTCTCTCTCTGTCTCTCTCTTTCAAGCGACTTTGTCCCAGGCAAAGTTGGCACCTGGCAGATCTCGCACTCTCAAACGCGCAACAAATTCTCGTATATCAATCAGCAAGATTCTGGAGGGACACGTAAACCGAGCCTTTGTGAGGGCATGCCTGCCAGTCGACTGACTTTGACACCGATTGCGGTATCTCGAAGCGCAGATTTCACGACGTTACTACTTGCTTCCTACCTCATGCATAGGTAGCATACAGCCAGTGCATCGCTTACAAGCACAATCCTGAGCTCTTGATTACCAGCATAGCAGCGCAGAGTCAGACTCCAGAGTTCCCGGTATGGATTTCAAAGCGTGGGGGGAATACCTAGGTACTTTTCCACCACTAGATGCTCACCATTAGCCGGCCAGCCGCCGCGGTCTGCGGATGGTCGGCAAATTCATGATTTGCTCTCTAGTTCCCCCGAGAAAAAGGAAGAAAAAAAAATCTACCTCCTATATAGGAGCATCCACGCGGAGGCTTTCCGGCCGTTTGCACTCCTCGTATCAGGGTATAAATAAATGACAAACCTTTTGAAGGTGCGTCGAAAAAGCAATCCCGGATGATGGCGGCCTCGCTGGGACAACTCACAGTAAGGTGACCTTCGTCACTATGTAGCGAAATAATCCGCTAGGATACTCACCTGAGGTCCTGAGCTGGCTTAGGCTTGACCGTATAGTACTTTATGATCGAACCTGACCTGATCAACAAGACATACCAAATTCCCTTGCAGTCAGCGAGGTATTGGCGAAGATATATATCTCTCAACTCTGGCCAATTATAACCCCAGTCAAAACTACGGCCGCTAGTGGAAGTCAGCGACGAGAAGGACGATCAGGCCCCGTCTACTCTGTCGATATGTCGATAGTTACTTTGTCGATAGTTTCTACCTACCTCAGGCTTATTATTGTTTTTATGTTTCAGGTATGTTCGAGGTAGCTATCCTGAAGGACGCGGGCATTGTACGTTTACCGCTGCTTAGGTACTACTCACTTCACGCCCGTCCTGTCGCCAAGAAGAGACATGTCTTTTGTTATTAAGAAATACCTCTATCTAAGAGAGACTTCGACCGACCCGGAGCACCTAGACGATTGCCGTACGACTCTATAAGTAACATCTACCCGAAAAGAAGATTTTTGGCAGCGATATATTACTTCTCCGCGTGCCGCCGACTTGATCCCAGAGGACGTTATCCTCCGTGGAATACTACAATGATTTCTCGAGCGTATTCGTTAGGTTCTGCCAAAGCACGGTGTTTAGCGCTGACATGCATTTTTTTGCGCGGAATAACGAGTAGGTAGGAGGCATGTAGTGCCATAGATGCGTTGGAAGGCTTTCTATCCTGTGCCTCCGCCGGCGAAGGGCGACTTCTGGGCTTTTCCGAGAATTCAAGGCGTTATAACTTATTCGGACTGAAATGGCATCCATCTAGACAGCGACTTCTTGGGCAAGAATTTCTAGGAGACACTGCTTTTAAGACTGAGTATGCGGACGGCTGATGACATATGCGGTATCATAGTCCAGAAGCAGAAGGTAAGCCTCGTATCGAGTATAGGTCAGTTCCTAGTCCTACCTACTCTTGCTCTACAGCATCTACTTTGGTCTGCTCTGCTACATGAACTCAGCTATAGCGACCTATACATCAAGAGACGTGTTTCAAGAGACAACAGCTTCAGCCTTTCAGGTTCTAAGCAGCACCAATTTCGGTCCTCCGGTACAGCTCCAGCCGAGCACTATACACGACTCCGCGTCGTACCCCAGTCCCCAGATATTATCAAATCTAACATGCGCCATGCGGATGGCTCCTCACTAGCTTGGAAGCGAGGCACATGTTAGATTGTGGGAGAGAGAGAGAGAGAGAGACTGTGTTGGCAGTATACGACGAGGTCATTGCAAACAGGTAGGAATATGCCTTCTTCCTCTTCTGCTTCTTCTTTTCCCAAATGCATGAAACCTTACAAGATTCCAATCTTCTCCTCCCACTATGCATCTTCTGAGTAGTAGCAGAACGCTACTCCTCCTCCTAACAACACTAACACTCCCCACCGCCCACGCCTCTTCCTCCTCTTCCAACACAACCACCGAACCACTCCTCCTCGCCAACCTCACCTACGGCAACTTCCTAGGCTCCTACTCCCCAGAATACAACATCACCTACTGGCAAAAAATCCCCTACGCCGCTCCACCCGTCGGTCCCCTACGTTTCCGCGCTCCACAACCTCCTCTCCCCGAAAATTCCAATGGCAGTACCACAATATACAACAGCACCCAACCCTACGACCTCTGTCCACAACGCACCGTAAACGGCAGCGAAGACTGTCTCTATTTAGGTCTCTATTCCCGTCCCTGGACACCTTCTTCTTGCTCATCCTCCTCAACACCCCTACGCCCCGTAGTCGTAACCTTCCACGGCGGAGCTTTTATTCAAGGTGGAGGAAGTTTTACTTTACCGCCTTCTGCATTTCCCATTCTCAACGTCAGTTCTTCTTCTTCTTCGGAGGAGGAGGGTGCTGTTGGTGGAAAGGAATATTCACCAGACATCATCTTCATCTATCCCATCTATCGTCTCAACGCCTTTGGTTTTCTCCCCGGAAAAGAAATCTCTGAAGATCCTGAATCGGATTTAAATGTGGGATTACTGGATCAACGGGCCGTGTTGCAGTGGGTGAGAGATTACATCGAAGTATTTGGAGGGGATAAAGAGCAAGTGACGGTATGGGGCCAGAGTGCAGGTGGAGGAAGTGTGATTGCGCAAGTTTTGGGAAATGGGGCTTCGACGGTTGAAGAAGAAGAAAACGAAAAGGAGGGAAAGAGAAGAGAAAAATTATTCCAAAGAGCATTAGCAGGAAGTCCCTTTTGGCCCAAAACTTATCACTACGATGCTCCCGAAGCACAAGAATTATATGATCGATTTGCCGAATTGGCGGGTTGTGGTAAAAATGGTAATGCTTCCACAACTACAACTACGACTACAAGTCTACAATGTCTCAAACAAGCCCCCGTCCAAACTCTCCGCGAAGCAAGTCTAGCAGTGAGTGCCAGTCACAC
The DNA here is from genome assembly GCF_000320565.1 of Sphaerulina musiva SO2202. NCBI lineage: Eukaryota > Fungi > Ascomycota > Dothideomycetes > Mycosphaerellales > Mycosphaerellaceae > Sphaerulina > Sphaerulina musiva. The sequence continues at coordinate 589,920 of NW_016017394.1, forward strand.
ATACAACACATCCTCCTACAGCTGGGCCCCCGTCATCGACAAAAAATTCCTCCTGCAACCTCTCAGCAGCGCATCCTCATCCTCATCCTCTCCAAACCTCCAACTCAACATAAATTCCGCCTGGAGCATGTACAACCTCCACGAAGGCGAAAACTTCCTCCCCCAAGGCCTTTCCAATTCCACAGGCGATTCTTATGGTTTCAACTCCTCTCTAGCATCCTTCAACCAATGGCTCCAAGGATACTTGCCCGGTTTGACGGAAATTGAACGGACCAAAGTGAAAGAGGAATTGTATCCGGAAGTGGGTATGGCGGAGGAGTTGGTGGGAGGTTATAATACGTCGTATACGCGAGCGGGGCTGATTTATCGGGATACGGTGTTGACGTGTCCGGGGTTGTGGATGGTGGAGGCGAGTGGTGGTGGAGGGGGAGGGGGAGGGGGACAGGGGGCGTATTTGGGGGAATATACGATTGATCCGGCGAAGCATGGGAGTGATACGGGTTATGTAAGTTTTTTTTGGTCTCTCTGTCTCTTTGTCTGTTTGTCTGTTTGTCTTGTGATCTGGGGCAGAACAACAACAACACTTGGGACGGAGAAACACCCCCCGAAACGAGATACTAATTCGATTCTTCACAGTGGAATAGAGTCAACGATCTCCAACAGACGGATAGATTAATTTACGAGGGCTACGCAGGCGCTTTCGCTTCGTTTTTCCAGACTGGTGATCCCAATGCATACAAATTGACGGGTGAAGACCAAGCTGGTGTGCCCGATCTGCGGGAGACGGGGATGCAATTTGTGATTCGGAACTCGAGTTTGGTGACGGGCGGGACGGACCTGTTACGATCCAGATGTGACTTCTGGCGGAGCGTTGGGGAAAGGATTCCGATATAAAGAAAAAGCAACAAAGGTGGTCTTTTTTGGATAAAAAAGCAAGCACAAAGAAGCCAAGCTTTTGTTTGGATTTCTCTCTCTACTTCTCTCTCATCGTCATGAACCGTCGTCGGATCCATCGATCTCATCATTTTCCAGTCGTACTAGTAATACAGACGCCAGATCCCTCGGCCATGCTTCCCGAGCACTTTGCGTAGCTCCACGGGCAGCCCATGCCTGGCTTGCCTGATGATCGAGGAGCTGGTGCTGGTGCTGCCGAATGTGTCCCGTGGACTCTATCTGCGTGTCTTCACAACCGGCAAATGTGGCCTCGCAATCAGGGTCTCTCGGCCAGAGGTCCTGCGAGAGAACAGTGCTATCCTGACCCATGCGAGGCAGTATGCCTACTTCAATCTGCCAGAGCATATTCCAAACGGTTCGAGAATTCTCGAAATGGGCAGCGCTCATGAAGAGGGATGTCAGTCTGATTTCGATACACCCTCGTCTGCACTGCACGAGTTCTTCCGTCGTGTCGACAAGGGTCGTCTATAGCCTTGCGCTTCCACGATCATTTGCACTCCTGCTCACGCGCCCTGATCGGACTCTGCTCTCCGAAGCACTGTTATCACCGATCCTGCCATTCGAGTGGCGGGCATCTCGTGGCTGTGAGCGTGATAAGTTGAGGCCCATACTCATCCACCACTCTTCAGGCACATCGTCGCGAGCAGCAAGGCGTTCGACAATTCTGCGCATCGAATCCAGGTCCTGCACGTCGCCACTCATCAGTGCTTCAGACACTTCGCGCTCAGAGCGGGCGGCAGGAGGCGAGACGGGATGTGCCTGTGGACCGTCTCTCGACACCTCCGCTTGCCAGGCGTCGGCGGGATCGTCCGTGCCATCGTCTGAGAGGGGTCCATCTACAGGTCGAGCTTGATATTGAGGTGGAGGTGAACGGGTCCTTGTCGCAGTGAGCGCACTTGCATGTACGGATCCCAGCGCGTCAGCGGTAAAGCGACGGAAGTAGTCACTGATCTGACCCCTCGTCTCATGGACAGCGTCTCGAATTTCCTGCCCATACTGCTCAGGCGCGGGTGGAGCAGGTTCCGCGGCACTCTCGCTTTGTCGAGCACGTCGTTCGCGCAATTGTCGTTCGCGCAGGCGTCGAGTGGTGTGGAGCATGTCCTGGTAGTGACTGCGGTCCTCGGTAGAACTGTATCGCGTCGATAATACGCGCGTCCTGCCTTCCTCGGACTCTAGCGCTTCTTCGATCAACCGAAAGCCGATATCGACTCTCGCAGGCTCGGTGGCCAACGCAAATCGGTTCCCGTCCTGTTCTCGGACGCTGTGGTGATGCGCGATCCGTTGTCGGCCTTCCGGCGTGCGCATCTCGTGGTAATAGACATTTTCTGCAAATCGTTCCGAGGTGAGAGCCTCCTCTTCGGTGCAAATCTGATCTTCCTCGCTGTCCTCGCAGTCTTCGCCGGAATTCTCGGGGTTCTCCGTGCTATCTCTACTCGGCTCTGTGAGTTGTGTACTACTGCTGGAATCATTGAATGATCGGCTCGCAGCGGCACTTGCAAAACTACTTTCCGCACTGGGAAGCGATTCATCGGGAGTAATGGTGGTGCGCATAATCTCCCAGCCGTCTTCGGAGGCCGGACTGCGAATGCGGTCTCCCAGACCATTGATGGGAGAGTCCGGTCGCCATGCATTGCTCAGAGGATGCGCTCGGCGGATCGTGGGTCGGTTGACCGTGATCGTATCAGAGTCCGACGTGAACAAGCTGTCCTCTGCCGATTGCTCGTGCGGCGGGGTTGGAAGCGTGCTGCGCCGTGTGTCCTCTCCATCTCCGGGCTGTGGTGGGTCATGTCGGTGCATAGGCTCGGGTGAGCGTAGTATGCGCAGAGGTTCGCCAGGATTCAGCACGATTGTATGCATGGGTTGAGGAGGATCATCATCTCGGTTGGCGGGAGGTGTTGGCGACCTTCGCAACGCGCGGTTCTCATCGGACTCGGTATCTTCGGTGATTTCCACCATGGGAAGGCCCCTATGGCCATTCCAGCTACCGGTGAGAGTAGGCTGACGAAGCTGGCGTGGATGCTGTCGCTGACGCTCGGCGCCGAGCTCCATATACTCATGATATCTGCGCCTCGACCTGCCAGTACTGGCGTCCTCTTCCCAATAGTTGCGAGACTCAGGCACAGGAGGCGGCGGCAGAGAGCGGCCACTGCGAATTGCGTCGCGGGTGTCGCGCTCATTTTGAGCAGCCTGGCGACCGCCGGCAGCCTCGAGGAGCGTGGATATGGACGGCACACCTCTTGTGTCACCGCGAAAGCCTACCGAAGGCGGAGGCGACCGCTCGAATCGAGGTGGCAGACGCGACGGCTCGCGGTGCAGAGTGGCGCGATGTGTCCTGCGGCCATGCACTGAAGGGCGCCTCCGGATGCTCGAGCGCAAACATGCTGTCGGGTCCTGCTTGGTCGCCTTCCCGGCGCACTTCTTCTCGTCTGGATCGCGCCAGATTCTTGAAGTCGCGATGGAGTGTCAGCGTGGAGTTCGAATCGTCTCGCAGCGTTTGTGGGTTTGCAGATTGGCTGGGTAAGTAGTGGCTCATGCGCGCGCGCGCAAGCCGGTCGCGAGCAGAACGCGTGCGCGACTAGGCACGAGCGCATTGAGGATTTGTGTTTTCGGGGGCAGACCTACGGAAGACCCATCGTGGAGAAGAGAGACGGCGAGGATAAGAGCGCGGCGACGGCGACGGCGGCGGGGCGGAAGAGGCGGTGACGATGGATGGTATGATAGGCAGTAAGAGATGCTGAAGGCGACTGGCGCGAGGCCTGCAGGCGACCAGATGGGGCGGAGTGGAGCGGAGTAGAGGGGGTAGAGGGTGGAGAGTGGAGAGTAGAGTGGCGATGCTGTGGGGCAGCGATGGACGGGATGGGTATTGGTCCTATTGGATGGGTGAGGTTGTCGCGTTTGTCTTGTCGTGGCCGACGAGGTTCTGCCTTTCGTCTGTCAGTGTTGACTTGCCACCACCCGCCGTAAAGCCACTGCCACCTGCCACACCTGCCACAAAAAAGTCACCGGGACGGGCGGGACAAGCGCTTCTTCCCGCACGCGCCAAGACCCAATATGCTTCCATCGCACCAACAGACTTCCCTCTCGTCCACTCTGTGTCTGTCCAACAGCCACGCCAATAGATGTACCGCAATGGCAGCCGTCCTCGAAGGGTACTACGACTAAACTCGTCAGCATCGCCCGTGGCATACCATAGTGGTTCCGACACTGCACTGCTACTCCTCGAGATCCGGCACTTCACTATGCCACCATGCTGCGCCAAACAACAGCATCGCCGCTATTGTTCGGCCTGAGCAGCCGGACAGAAACACTCCAGTCACTGAAAATAGGGATATACTATGCTGTCAAGGCCTGGAGCCGTCTTCGCCTTGGCATCTGGGCACACGCAGACACCGCTGGTGGAGAAAGATATCCAGAGCCCGTGGGATACAAGTGAGTAAATGGGTGCCGAGGACGAAGGCCACTGGTCAAGGACATGTGGTCACTGTTACTTTAGTGAGGTTCTGCTATCAATGCGGGACGAGAAGAGTGTGATTTTTCAGCACACGGAGCACACTTCAGCGCTGCAGAATATACTGATGATAAATTCAAGTACCTTATACCTGCCATGCCTACCTATGTACATAGCAATAGCCTGAAGTGCAGTGCGAAGTGAGACACATGACCGCATAGCTGATGACTTCAAGTTAGTCAGATGAAAGCTTGTGTGCTTGGTCAGGGAAAATTCCGTCCGTCTTACAAAAGCTCATCATCACTGTGCATGACAAACCGACGACTCCCGGACCCGAATCTGACCCGACTCACTACATATATGCACAGAAAACTTCACCTCCATACTGATCCCATATCAAAAGCCCCATCTTCTCCACATATCATTCTCACCATCAATCACCATGTCCCAACCCACTGGCACAGTGGTCCACAAGCACGCCGACGCAGATGGACACTTCCGCCGCAAAGCCAGTTCATTCCGCGACACGATTTCCAAAGATCCCCAGTCCAAGTACCCGGCTGAGTCCGGTCGATATGCTTTGTACATGAACTATGGGTGTCCCTGGGCGCACCGAACGTCCATTGTTCGAGCTCTGAAGGGTCTGGAAGATCATATTCAGATGATTGCGACCGATTTTGATCTGACGAGTGAAGGTTGGACTTTTACTGGTGAGCTTCTATCAATATATCTTATGATCTTCTGTGGAAGAGAAAAGAAATTCGATGCTGATGTACCTTATCAGGCAACCACGGCTCCGATATCAAAGATCCTCTGTTCGGCTTCACAAAAATCAAAGAATTGTACCTCAAGGTAAATCCAGAATACACGGGAAGATTCACTGTACCATGTCTATTCGACAAAAAGACACAAACAATCGTCAACAACGAATCGAGCGAAATCATCCGAATGCTATATACCGAATTCGACGATTTGCTTCCACACGAGCTCAAAGAAGAGACCAAAAAAGAAGGAGGACTCTACCCCGAGCATTTGCGAAAAGATATCGACGAGATGAATGACTGGGGTGAGTGATAGAAGAATACCATTCCAACACATCTTCTTTTCTAACATACAAAACACAGTCTACAACACAATCAACAACGGCGTCTACAAATGCGGTTTCGCCCGATCCCAAGAAGCCTACAACGCCAACATCTACCCACTCTTCCAATCCCTTGATCGGGTAGAAGCCCATCTCTCCTCATCCGATCATCAACCCTTCCTCTTCGGCTCCCACATCACAGAAGCCGACGTCCGCCTCTTCACCACCCTCATCCGATTCGACGCAGCGTACCACACCATTTTCAACACCAACCTCAAAAGCATCCGACATGATTATCCCAACATTCACCTCTGGCTTCGCAGACTCTATTGGGATGATACCGACTTGACCAAAGGAGTCTTTCGGCGATTTACCAATTTTGATGCGTATAAATATGGGTACGCGAGGATGACTTATCGCATGATTAGTGGGGGAAGCGATGAGGGTTTGGAGAGTGCGGTGATTCCAGCGGGTCCGGCTTTCAATATTGAGCCGTTGCAGGAGCATGAAAAGCTGTAAGGTAGTGAAATGCAGTCGCAATATGAATTTGATACCCCTCCCTCCCTCCCTCTCATTCCCAAATATCATGGTGATTTCTTTCTCTCTTGGCGATAGAAACCGAAGATGTTTCGCGCTTCTCACACTAAGAGAGATTTCTTCCGCGCGCAATTGCTGAAAACGCTCGTGCAGTCTTCTCCTCAAAGAAAAAGAAAAGTCCAAATCTCCTTCCCCTTATCGAACACCTCACACCATTCTCAACCACAAAACAACACACTCTAGGTAGACAAGGTAGCATCCACCACCACCACACCCATCCCATCCCATCCCATCCAATTCAACCTCCCCCTCCACCCCCTTCACCCCCCTCCCTCCTCAAAATCTCCACCACACCGGCCAAATCCTCCCCCGACCTAACAAGCGCATCCCCCTCAACCATACTCTGCCAAACCCTCAAACACTCCGCCTCAACCCTCTCCCAACCATTGCCCAACAAACCCAGCAACCCCGCGACCTGCGCGACCCACAACAAACTCACCGCCCTCCTCGCTCGAGCGCTCAATCTCAGCAATTTGACTCCTTCGATTTGGAAACTGAAATTATACAGAAGAGAATCTGCTTGTCCGGGGATTTCCGGGCAGAGCATGTCTAGGAGGAGTTTGAGAGGTGGGCCGTGCGTGTCCTGGGGGAGGAGCAGGCGCGCGTGGATTGCGGAGGTTAGGAGGTGGCGGGCGCGGGGGAGGAGGAGGAGGGAGGAAAGGGGGGAAAGGGGGAGGGGAGGAGGATGAGGAGGGGGCAAGGGGGGGAGGATGGGATAGTGGGAGGGGAAGGTTGGTGGTTGTGGTGCTTTTGTTGCTTCTTTTTCTTCTTCTTTTTCTTCTTCTTCTTCTTCTTTTTTGAAGGATGGGGGTTGTGGTGATGGAGCATTATTGATGGTGTTGCTACTGCTGCTACTGCTGCTGAAGAATGATTTGTTGGATGAGTTGGCCATGGTGCAGCTGCTATTGGTCTGAGAAGGAGGAGGAACAGCAAGCGATCGGGTTTCGGGAGAAGATGTGCTCATATTGCCTTCTTCGACTTGCTGTTCAGGTGCAGTAGTAGAACTTTCCGCGAAACTTGGACTCATTATGTCCAAAGTTCGAGCTTGTCCTTGCTCCAATAACTTTGCGTGAAGGGTAGTGACACAAATACTAGCGATTCCAACAAAATTCGTACACGGTAGATATCAGTATTGCGATCCTCAGCCCTTCGTGTAAGGAGAGTACGATTCGATGCGCGCAGATCAAGTCTAGGTAGTCTCCCTGAAGCGACCGACCTATACAATTGAAACGCTGTATTCAAATAAAAGCAGCAGGCCAACACTTACTTGCACTTTGCCCCCCTCTCAGAAAAAACTTCCCGTGAAGACAGCTTTTTCAAAGGAAAAAAAATGTTGAAAGGCTATTCCGTGAAGAAGTTATATAGGTATGATTACTCTGTGATTGTTTGAGAAGAAAAACGAAAACGCCCCCCCCCCCCCCCCCTTTCTTTCTTTTCAAAGAGAGAGCAACCAAAGACCTCCTCGAGTGCTAGATGATGATGAGGTGTTTAGCTACATGTACCTGCTATCGCAAACAATAACAACTTGCCTGTCTCGAACGCTTGTCTTGTGCTGCTTTCAAGAATGGTGAGATACATGTACCTCTTTATTTGTTCCATTCATGGCAGCGACATCGAAGCCTCTAGTTCACTCCAGGTGAAACACGGAGCAGTTCCAGCGAGGGAAGAAAAAAAAGGAGAACTCGATCCTGTGCACAAACACATTGTACTGGTATATGTATATGTGCTTTGTCATACATAACAAGTGACAATACGTTTGACATACAGAAAAAACACTCGCTTGCTACATCAAATCATCTCTGGGTATCACTTCGTTATTGCGCAACCGGGCAAGCATGGCATCTATCAAAGAAAACCCGTAGATTAGTAAATGATGATGATGATATTACACTCATACACTCACGTATGGCAGTTGGCGGAGGAGGGAGGGGGGGAAGGGGTCGGGTTTTTGTTAACGTCAAATAAACCAGTGGGACAAAACTCACCATTTTGTTCCTGTATGTCTTCACAATGTCTGTCGACTTCAGGACCGCCTGCAAGCTTTCTCCTCCCCTTGACAGGCTTTGCGGGATTGCCAGCCACGACGGTGTAGGGCTTCACATCCTAGAAATAACAAAGAAAGAAAGCCAGGTTAGAAAGAGAGAGATAGGGAGAGACGGTCGGGAAGCTTACTCTAGTCACTACCGATCCGGCACCCACGACAGCACCCTTTCCAATGGTTCGGAACGGCAGAATGATGCAGTCTGCATGAATGACCACATCGTCTTCGACTCGGATCGGTCCCGCCTCGAATCGTGGTCCCCGTTTCAACGGGTCTCGGTCCGATTTCTGTTGCCTAATATTGATGTCCATGCTCGTAGTAATACAGTAGAACTTGACATTGGGTCCAATGATGGTTCGATCACCGATATAAATAATGCTGGCATCCTGCAGCGTGCAGTTCTGTTGTATGTGGACATCGTTTCCCAGATGAATGTTATATCCGAATTCACACGTGACGGGTGCCTCCACCACGGTATGCGAACCCACGGTGCCTTTGGGCCCGTTCCACAAGCCGTTCCCCCATGCTCGCGCTGCCGGGTCGTAGACGTCCTGAAAGTTCCTCGACTGCACATTGCCTGGAGCGATCGATGAACCTTTGCGGGAATCGTTGTACGTCTCGACAGCTCGCAGACAAGACAATCGTTCCTCTTTCAGATCGGGATCGTGAAAATGTAAGTACGGCTCGCCACGAAGCATCTTCGCCCGTTCCGAATCAGGCACTTCCGGATTCGAATGAGACATAGGGTATGACCGGTGCGATCCACTGCCGCCCGAGAAGACACTTTCATGTGAACTCAAGATAGTGCGAGCCACGGGAGCAAGAGGTGGATAGATGGGAGGCGGTGGTGCGTGCCACGGTTCACTGGGTGGCAAGTAAGGATATTGTATTGGCGGCGGTGGGGGCGGATATCGATGGGCATGTGGCGGTGGCCTGGGCACGTCGGGGGATGTACGAGGTGCCGTGGAAGGCCCCTCGCGCAAGTCATGCCAGGGAGCGTAGCCTTCGCGGGCAGACGTCGGACGGAGTCCACCGGCGGGAGTAGGACCGGTGTAGCGAGGTGTATGTATATCATGGACTCTCGGCAGTGACAGTGCATAGCGTTCGCCGCCTGGCGGTAGCGGACGCGGCGGAGGATCATGATAGGGGGCAGGCTCAAAGCCATAGTGCTGGTCATGGATAGGCGCATAGCCTTCATTGGTCTTGGACTGGAGAGGGACCACGCTCCTGGTAGGTCCAGTCTTGCTCCCACCTACGGGCTTCGGTCCGTAGCCTTCGCATTCGAACGAGCCTCGTGCACAGTTCTGGCAGTACGGCTTCCCTTCGTCGCACTTCTTCTTCCGCTTGCGACACGTATGACAGCCGGTCTTGGTGCGATTGCTGAAGTTCCGCTTCCGCTTGCTCCTGTCATCCACACTCTGGCCCTGCTCCGAACCGTGAGGGTGCGATCTTTGCCGAGCCTGGGCCTCTTCTGGCGACCCGCTACTACCGGGACGGGTTTGCGCGTGACCAGAGAACTGCTGCACTTGCGCCACTTGCGCAGCGAGAGCAGCTTCCGTTTCCGGTCTCGGTGCTGGAGGCGCTGGCCCGGGAGGACCTCGTGCAGGCGAGTCGACTCTCACATAAGGGCCCGTCGTGCTCTCTTCGAGCTCGCCATGGCCATCACGGAAGCCACGAGACTCACGGACGTCATCGCGGTGGTCGTCGTCATGGGCACGTCGTTCCAACGAGTCGGCACCGGCATTCGGCTGCTGTCGGCGACTGTCTTCACGAAGTTCCTCCGCAGACGACGATGGGGCACGCTTGCGCTTATTCGATGCAGCCTTGTGAGTGTCGGTTGATGAAGAAGCAGCAGCAGCAGTAGCAGCAGCAGCAGCAGCCTCGTGTGGAGCCGTGCCTTGTTGCTCTGTTGGTCGCCAACTGTGTGCTTGATACGGACCAGTAAGAGAGGTCGTGGCACGCTCGCTGGTGACGTTGTCGTTGTTGTTATGGTTGTGGTTATGGTTATTGTTGTTGTGGTTGTGGCTGTGGTTGTTATTGTTGTGGTTGGTGATTTGCTCTACAGGTGGTGGTAGTATAATGGGCCTAGCCGCAGCAGCTTCCGGTCGATGCGAGCCCGATCGATGTGCATCGCCATTGACTGCAGTGAAGCTGGTCGGAGGCGCATCGCGGGTAGGCAGTCCATTCGACCGATGGTCTGATGACGGCGTCCTGTTCAGGATGCCCACGTCGTCTCGCATTGGAGAGTCTTGCCGCCAGTCCACTTCCAGTTGGTCGGGCCGCGGTAACCGGATACAAGTCATGTAGCATGGAGCAATCAGTCGCAAAGGTGCTTGTGCGAGGTATCAGTCACCGAGTTCGTCACCGCAAGTTCAATTGCGCCTATTAAAAAACACAATCCGCCTCCAGACGCGCTGCTTGTTGGTTCCACGGTGATGCGCGAGTGGCGCTTAATGTCGGCTAATATATGCAACTGGTCGGAGTGGTGATGGCGCTCGCTGGTCATCGCGCGCTCGAGAACAGGAATGGGAGAGAACGGCGAGGCCGGCGGCGACGTTTCTCCAGAGGGCTGCCTCGCGCGCGCACTGGGGGGGCTGCCCGGGGGAGGGGGAGGGGGAGGGGGGAGGGGGGTGAAGGTGGAGGAGGCAGGACTCGAGATGCCGGCGGTGGTGATGAGGCGGTGGTCAATGCCGCGAAGACTCCGGTTCAAACGCGATAGCACGCCCACTCCTCTCTCTCTCGGTCTCTCTGTGTCTCTCGGTCTCTCGGTCTCTCTGCTCTCTCTCTCTCTCTGCTCTCTCTCTCTCGCTGTGGCCTCGAATTCCAAGAGGAGGCGGGCCGGTGTGTCCAAGCCTTTCGGCGCGGTCGGTCTGCAGCCAATCCGTTCACACGCGCAGGGTGCGACGCAAGGAGCGACTCCCGGGCATGTTGTGGTGGACAGGAACAGCGGAACAGCAGAGGAGAGATGACGAGAAAGTGGGCGGGCAGCACATATTGCACCTACCGCTGCCGCTTGTGCGTAGTTCTACGGCGTACGGCGGCTAGGTCAAGAAAGCCGAGCACGCTCCCAGCGTCTAAACTAACTTCGCAGGTAGGGCCGTGGCGCGAGGCGATGCCACCCGCCCCAGGCCCTGCTTGGCCCGCAGCCGGCGTATAGAGCGACGGGAGCCTGAGTGCGACCTTACTGGATCAGGAGCTCTGGCGCCTGCGGTATAGCGCGCGTTCCGCGGCCGTGGCCGTTCGTGACGAGTCTATGCAACTATGTGTGAGTCTGACGACCTCCTGCATGTGTGGCCATGCCCGCCATGCACACATCACGCCCACGCCCACGCCCATCCCAAAACCGGCCGTCATGGAGGCAGCCAATGGGCGCGGCGCCGTCTGCCGGCTCTGTTGCTGCCGCTGCTGCTGCTGCTGCTGCAGGATCGGTGACCCAGAACAGATCGGACTTCGTGCAAACCAGCGCAACAGGCCAACAGCCAGCGACGGGAAGAATCTAGTGGGATGGATGACTGCACTAGCAGGCGTGATCTCATAACAATGTCGACCGTGACAAGGGTACCGGACAGGGCGCCATGTGCTGCTCACACGCAGAGTCACAATTCGAAGTCCAGAGCTGATGCGACAGGCATCCTCGCAGCCCAGGCCAGCACTGGCACCGGTGGGAGGATGAATGGGAATGCTCACGTTGCCGCCAGAGCAATTTGCATTACACTCCTCGGCGTCAAGCCAGCGAATGACAGTGCCCGAGCTCGCGCGTCGAGCATTCCCGCCTCCGCTAGGTATGGTGAGAAAATTGCACAGTACCTCCCCCGAATTACCCCGTTGCTGCTGAATCCTGGATTCATTTCCAACATCTCGATTGCAATCATCGATGGAGTCATCATCACCCGACCTCAGTCGATCATCCACTATGGTATGGCCCGTATGCGCTGCCACAGTGGAATGCGTAAGGAGGTAGGTATGCCGAAGTCCGAAGAGAGCTAAATGATTAGCAATCCTGGATCGACCAGTCACACTGTTGCGACCGAGTGTGCCAGAACGAACCGTCCGTCTCGCTTCCATGCTGCCGGTAGACGCAACGCCCGGTCAGGCCGAGCAAACCGAGCAGTGAAACCAGATCAGCCGTCAGCCTGCACAAAATGCCGAAATGCGAAACCAAGCGGCAGGAGTCGTAGTGCATTAAAATAAGTTCATTGACCAGCCAGTGAAGCATTGCAAGTTCAACAGAGTTGCTGCATGGCACACAGGAGGGACGAAGCCTGCGCAGTGAGCACTCACTCCCTGGTCGACGATGAGCCTCCCCACGGATGCGAGTCCGCGACTCGGCGAGATGTACTCACATGTGCTTTGCAACCCTGCGAAAGCGAAGCAAACTTCCCACAACGACTTCGAGGTTCAGCTACCCGGACGTGGGATGCGCTGCTTGGGCAGCGTCGTGTTGGTAAATTGCTTTTCACTGCAACTAGTATTGATAGTTATACAAGGTAGGTAGGTACATGTAGTGGAGGTAGCGAACTGGCGGTATTGTGATGATCACGAGCGGGAAAATGGGTGGACGTCTACAGTACAGTACCAGAGCACGGTGGCGGCACGAGAACGCGGGCCAACCGGTCCGAAGTGCACACAAGTGAGACAGCTTGGAGCGCTGCGACAGTGATCATGTTGGAGGCTTGGAGCTGACATGTTATAAGCGAGCAAGCGCGTATTCCTCTCACATAGGTACATCGTTTAGCAGCTTGCGATTTGTGTTGGTATCACGCGACACGGGTTGGGGTCGCAAGAAGCTCCGGAGCGCAGTGGTTGGTGCCCAGAGCCAGTCACATCGACTGTGATGATGAGATGACAGATTGAGACAGATTAACAGAGAGATGTGATGTTGGAGACATGGAAGCGCAGGCTGCAAGCGAGAAGGAGCCAGCAGCCAGCAACTTTGGAAGACGTGACGAGATCAAAAGGGAAAATGCTTCGAATAAAAAATTGTCCGACCCAGCCGACGCGGACGGGAACTCAAAGCACGTCCCACCCACACACACCTCGAGGTCCACCTACCTGACGGCGGGGGACGGGAGGTACCTTCTCCCATCCACGAGTAGATGCCAAAGAAGTCGTGGCACTGCGGGAAACTCGCTTAGCCCTCCGCAATGAATGCAGCATCGTGAACGCGGATCACAACCACCACCACCACCACTACCACCACTACCGCTGATGGTCCACGGCGAACAGCCACACACGACCACCCACTATGCCGCTCAAACCACCATCAACAGCCCTTCTTGCGCTGCCCCCGCGATTCCTCTGTCCCTCGCTACCACGCCAATTCATCCGAACCATACGCTCAATAGCACCTCCCAAAAAGCTCCACAAATTTAATCATGGGAAAAGCCTGCCCACCCTCCAGGCCACCGCCAAAGCCGCCTTCGAGCGCAGAGAACACAACTTTCCGCTGCGGACAGGGGCGATAGCAATCAAGAAAGGCATGACAGGAATCTACGATCCAACAACTGCGAAACGGGAACCTTGCACAGTGCTCCAGCTGGACCGATGTCAGGTCGTCAGTCACAAACGACGAGAAATACATGGCTATTGGGCAGTACAAGTCGGCTTCGGTACCAAAGAAGCGCGAAACGTGACGCGGCCGGAGAGGGGGCATTTTGCCGCGCAAGGTGTTCCTATCAAGAAGGAATTGGCAGAATTTCGCGTCAAAAATGAACAAGGGCTTCCGGCGGTCGGGTCTGTGATCTCAGCCGATCTGTTTCAAGAAGGGCAGTTTGTCGACGCTCGAGGCGTGACGCGCGGTATGGGTTTTGCGGGTGGTATGAAAAGATGGGGTTTCAGCGGTCAGCCTGCTTCGCACGGTACCAGTTTGACACATCGTGCGATGGGTTCTGCAGGTGCGTCTCAGGGATCCGGTTCGAGAGTCTTACCTGGTAAGAAGATGGCCGGAAGAATGGGGGCGGAGAATTGTACGGTGCAGAATTTGAGGGTCATGAAGGTGGACCGAGAAAACGGGATTGTGGTGGTGCAGGGTGCGGTTCCTGGGCCACGGAATTCCATTGTCACGATACAGGATGCGATCAAGAAGCCTTGGCCAGAGGTTGAGCCAGATGTGGGCATCACTGCGTGGGTCCGATCTGGAGAGAGCCCAACGCCCGTGGAGGCATAATCTTGCGTGGGGTGGAGGAGATGCTCATGACACCACCAGTCCACGAACCTTGTGAGAACAAGGGCAGTCGACCAGCCAAAAAAGATGTTCAGCAACGCAAAAATACAGTCCGCATGCAGGTTTCGCGGAATATCGGATGTCGACAGGGGTTCGACTCAGGCGACAGCCGCGATGAAGCAGAACGCGCTTATGGCTGCGCTTGTATATATATGGCGAAGCAAGGCGGAGTCTACGCCGATGAGAGATGGGTTCCTTTTGAGGTACGTACCACCACCAGCCCTCGGGACAGTATTCAGGTCGAGGGCAAGGAAATGGAATCTAGAGTAAAGTACTCCGCACGGACGGAGTCGAAACGGGTGTAGGGTCGATGTGGCAATGTACAACCAATCGAGTCGAATGGCGTACAGTAAGGAAGGTACTATATCGCCGCGCAGCATAAATATATGAATGTGTCCACTTCGCCTTCGCACTCTACTCTGTTTGATGCTGCAGTGGAATCTGTACGAGATTTCAAGTCTTGAGCCTAGGCAAGCTGTGCCGATACAAAGTTGCCTTTTCATTCCTGTGTCGAGATGCATGTCTGCATGCAAGAAGCATCATTCGCTGTCACTGTCTTATTATGAGCCAGCACTGGGAGTGGGTCTTTTCTGAACCCCGATCTAGCTCATATGTCCATCGTATCATCATCGTCCTGGTAGTAACTACTACTACCACCTAGAGCATCCTGATCATCATCTCCTTCTGCCTCTCTCTGTGAATCTTCCCGAGAGGCGTTGAGTCTCCTATATCACACTCCACGTCAGTAAATCGTCTTGTCTTTCTCCCACTCCCTCTCTCTCTCCAACCACGATATCATTTCCCCCAAAATAAAGACACAACAAGAAAAAAACAGAATCTCACCTCAACCCATCCACAACCCCACCCACAAACCCTCTAATCTCCGCAACCTCCATAGCACCCACACCATTAACTTTCAAACCCGCACCAGCCTCCAGCGCTTTAAACCCTTTGCGCAATTTACTCATTCTCACCTCTCGCAAATCCCGCAACAGTCTCCGCGTGACATCCGGTTCCGCAAAATCTTCACTCGCGTGCGTCAACAGCAAAAATCCCAGCTCGTTCCAATGATAGGGTAGAGCGTCTGGTTGCGCTCGTTTGGTATTGCTGTCGGGGAGAAAAGGAGGACTTCTTGTTTGCCAGGTGGAGGAGGGGGGGTCGAGGTAGAGAAGATTGGGGGGTTCGTTGCTCGAGTTGGAGGTTTGGGCGGTGGGTGGTGCTGGTGGGAGGTCGGGGCCGGGAGCGAGGGCGCCGGCGAGAATGGGGTCGGTTTCGAGATCGAGGAGGGATTGGAGAGAGGTGGGGGAGAGCCAGGGTGGAGGGGAGATGTTTGCGCGTTTTTGGCGTTTGAGGAGGAGGGCGAGCCAGAGGGGGAGTTGGGTTGGAAATGGGGGGTTGAGGCGGTCTGTCGGGCCCTGGAGAGAGAAGGGAGAGAGTTAAAGAGGGATATACGCATTCGTTATTGAGCGTCTTTTATGTCGTGGCTAGGGAGATTTTCACTCACGCCTAGCAGCTCGAGCCCTTCGAGTCTTTGGCGGGGAATTACTGTGACCAGTTCCATTTCGCAGAGGAAGCCTACTTCGTTGGGCGTGAGGCCTGGTGGGAGTGGGAGGGCCATTGTGTGTCTTGGTGCATATCTGTATCTCCTGAGCAGAGGAGTAGCACAAGGAGATGGAGGTAGTGTTGGCGGTGGTGGTTTTGTCGAGGTCGAGTCGTCCCGGCGGGAAACTTTCCCCTCGGGTGGGACGCGTTCAAAGCGCGCGACGTGTACACCAATTAAAGCTCGCTAGCTAAGAAACTCAATCACGTCGTCTTTCACTTCCATCGCTACATGTACCTTAACAGTGTCCTATACCAGACACTGCAACATCAAATGGCGACTGCAGTGACTCTGCTTCTCGCGCCGCTGGCCATATGGTTTCAAGCTGTCAATAATGCAGTCAAGGAGCCATATCTGGTATGTACTTTCAACCTGACGATGGGCTACAAACCAGGTAAGTCAATTTTCTCACATACTGTGTGCAGGACGAAGTCTTCCATATTCCCCAAGCACAGCACTACTGCGCAGGGAGATGGGATATCTGGGATCCCAAGCTCACGACTCCGCCGGGCTTATACTTGATCTCATACATTGCAAAGCCCCTTTTGGGCTGCGGCGTCACGTCGCTGAGGGCCATTAATGCGATATGTTTGGTGGCCCTACTCCTGATGCTCACAGCCACGTACAAGGTCAGGAGAAGCGCGAATCATCCGAAGATGGGATCTCGTGTGAGGCTGCTGGCTTATCACAGTTCTCTCAATATTGCCCTTTTCCCGCCACTATTCTTCTTCTCGGCACTCTACTACACAGACATCGCCTCGACATTATCATGGGTGATCTTCTACTGGTACTTTCTGCGAACCTTGTCCCGCGATGGCTTTTCTCTTGTGGAATCGACAGTGCAGGTCGTATTGGGGGTTGTCAGTCTGTCTTTTCGACAGACGAATATCTTCTGGGTCGGTGTTGCTCCGGCTGCACTCACATTAGTGATGGAGTTGGATCAAGGACTGAGCGTGGTCAAGCAATCGATGTATAGGCGCGCTGAAGGCTTTGGCGACTCAACATGGAGTGTGGCCAAGACCAGCTGGAAGATGAGCGTGCTCTATGATCCTCCCGTTGGCGATGCGTACATTGAAGGTTAGTTAATCGTGAACAGCAAAAATGGCGGAGAAAAGTGTGGCTGACGTGCTTCACAGACTACATCCGGACAGTGGTATCGATCTTTGCCTGCGGTCTCAAAGCTGCCACACAACCCAAGCGCATTCTCCGTATCGTCCTCGTTCTATCGCCATACCTCACTTTAATCACCATATTCCTCAGCTTCATCATCTGGAACGGTGGTGTAGTCCTCGGCGACAAGTCTAACCACGTCGCAACCGTCAACCTTCCACAAATGCTCTACATCTGGCCCTTCATCACCTTCTTCTCCTGGCCACTCCTCCTCCCGCGCTTCCTCATGGCCGCCTTGGCGCTCCTCTCCCGCATCGGACAACTCGCGCACCTGGAACCCCTCCTCCTCTTCAAAAGACGCAATTTCCTCCCTCGACCCCATCTCATCCTGCTCTTCACCCTCCTCGCCCTCGCCATCATCCACTTCAACACCATCATCCACCCATTCATGCTTGCCGACAACCGCCACTACGTCTTTTACATTTTCAAACGCCTACTCCGCCCGTCTTGGATCCGATACTTGGCCGCGCCAATCTACATTTTCACTGCTTGGGCCTGCATTGGATCTTGCGGAGAAAATCCTCCACAATTCAATATGAAAATCACCAAAGAAGAAGAAGAAGAAGAAACCAAAAGACAGGATTCATCATCTCGCTCTGCTGCATCTACCACCACCACCACCACCACCAATGATGATAATAAAAACAACAACAACAAAATCCCCAACGGTCTCCAAACCCCCGCAAAAATCTCTTTCACACTCATCCTGCTCTGCACCACCGCTCTCACACTATGCAGTGCACCCTTAGTCGAGCCCAGATATTGCATTATCCCCTTTGTAATGTGGAGGATGCATTTACCCCTATATCATAATCATCACGATGATGATGAACAACGAACGACGACGAGAAGTGAGACAAGACAAATCGGGACGATGTCTCCTTCCTTCTTCAAAACACACACATACAATTATGATTATCGTCTCATATTAGAAACCATCTGGTTTCTGCTGATTAACACTGTAACGGGATATATTTTCCTCAATTGGACCTTTGAGTGGTCGAGTGAGAAGGGAAAGGCGCAGAGATTTATGTGGTGAGCTTCAGTTAGTGCAGAGGGAGCGTGGTGTTGTTGTTTGTTTAGGTATGTACGGGGATGATAAAAAAAGAGTCTGGACATGTGACTGTGTACCTAGGTAGGTATCTGTATAGACAAAATGAAAAACAAAAACGTACCTCCTGACTTTTCGCTCCCAACAGAATCGAATTAAATGAAATTTTCATTCGTGAGAATCATTTCTTTTTTCTCTCTCTTTTGTTATTAGAGCATGACTACCTACTCTGTACTGCACGCGTCTTCTGTCGATATCTCTTCTTCTGTGCAAACTAAAAAAAAACAACTGGTTCATGCCTCTTTCGTATTACTATTGCTAGCTAAGGTGGCTAACCAGTGCTTCGAGTGCGCGAAAAAAGTTATTCGCCTCTACCGAAAACACACGCTCCTGGTATCTATCTCGAGACTCGATGGTATTCCTTCTCACGCCTGCCCCTTGAACACAGTTCCTGTGAAGGAAGGTTTCATCTGAGTGTTGTTGTGCTGTTACCCGTATTTCCTTTTACAGTTTTCCCTGGCGCAGTGTTGTCTCCTCCGTACAGAGTTCCGCTCCAGCACATATTGCATGTCGCTCAAGCTTTTGTGCAGGACAAGCCCATCAAACTGATGATTTGTTGGATCAGACTTCGTAGGAGACCATGTCCAGCTTATGTTTGTATGCCAATTCCGTCCACTTTTTAATGCAGGCGTGCACTTCCTCCTCAGAATCATGCTCGTAGTACGAGGTGAAGTCGGTTCGGAACGTGGCTCGCAATGGCATAGTCGCGTGATCTCGTCCGCAATGGCGTCTAGCCTGACATGCAGGACAACGCAGCTTGGCCGCCAACCGGGAAGAGAGGCAATAGAGTATCGCAAGGGCCTCTGCTGGCAAATGAAGCCCAAGGGCCTCTGCTGGCGACTGGATTGCAGAAAACGTCGGTTCGATTTCATGGACGCCAATGTCTAACATAAGTCGGTAGAGGTCCGAATTGGATGGCAGGCGCTTGTATGCTAGTTCCTGATCCTTCACGTCTGGCCAGAGGTAGCTTCGGGGCTGAAATTGCAAGGCTTTCAGCAGAGCGACGTCCATGATGGCGTTGCGAAAAGCTTTGGTGTCGTATCTGTCGCCGAACACGTAGAGTTGGATGATGACCTCCCAGGGCCAAGTCACTGGGTTGGAAGGATCATCCTCATCATCACTGTGGACAAGATTGACTTCGTACCGGCACTGCTTGGGCTCATGGGGTAGTGGCTGCCAGAAAATTCGCTGCGTGTACAGCCAGCCGATGAAGCACTGAATTCTATTAGCAACATTCTTGCTGCAGTGTTGGCTCATCGGGTGCTGTTCGTCGTGGCCAATATCACAGATACGCGCACTTAAGCATACCTCGAGCACCCATTCCGCTACATCACTGCTCAACTCGATGAGGTGTTCTCTTCCTTCTTTGAAAGTCTCTCTCCTGAATGCGGATTCGAAGTATGCAGATTTGGCGCAGAGCAGACCTCGCGGGACTCGAAAGATCGAGTCATTGTCCTCGATACGAATAATGAGCATCTGCGGGTTGTAAAGATCGCTGCAAATTAAAGGTTAGTCCAGTTTGCGCCGACCTGGCTCTTCTTTTATAGCCGACTGACCTCATGTGGATGTCTGCCATGATTTCGATGGGGGTTGTGGGTAGTAGACAGTGCTGGTGTCGTTGTTGTGGACGGTGATGTGCGATGGATTTGAGAGCGAGAGAAATCAGTGCGAGGATTTAGGCAGTCGCCAAGGCATGCAGGCGGAAAAGGGGCCTCACAACTTCACTTCACAGCTCTATCCACACCTCACTACCACTGAAATGGCGGAAGCAGGAATCCCTGCGGTAGATCGAATGCGGCTGACAGCTGGCGTACTTTCGATGCTGCGGGCTGTACGTTCGTGGGCTTTGCGACAGTCTTGCACGAGAGTGATCAATGTCCAACCTCTTCAATACACGTAAAGCTTTCCTCGTTTATGGTCATATCGTCGCCGTGAGATATACAGGCTGCCTGTGTCGTTGCCAACTCCATTGCTCAGTCCCGTTATGCATACATACCCTCGATCGTCCCCAGTGAGTCCTCTAAGTAAGCTTCTGCTTGATGAAGAAGGCGCGCAAATAGCTCAACTGCCACGCGCAGGTTACACCCAACACCGCAATCTGTACCAATGTCCACCTCACCACCCTCGAGTTGACATTCTCACTCTGATCTCTAAACTCAGCTTCCCTCTCACGCTGGAAAATCTGTTCTCGTCGAACATCTTGCAATCTAGCATTCAGATCCTTGACCTTTTGCGCTACCTCTCCCAACTTCTCCTTGTCGCTGCGTTCGATTTGTGAAGTCTCGCCGATGGCCATGTCCAGCTCAAATTTGACAGCTCCGACATGTTCTCCGTGCCGATCGGGAGCGTTAACCTTGTCAAGGTTGGTGGGTGTAAAGCAGAGACGGTGTTGGCCCGAGTCGGCGGCTGTGAAGGTGAATTTGCCGTCGGAGCGGCCACGCTGGGAAACGATGCGATGCTCGTTGTCGAAGACTTCGTCGACGCTGATGAAGACGCCCTAAGGATGGTGTGAGAGGTGCACAAAAAGAGGGTGGAACGGGGAGACTAGTAATACCATGTCTGGGACGGTCTCGTACTGCATCGAGTTGGGGCGATATTGAGTCGCCTTGTAGTGGCCTATTCAGGCGTCTCAGCATACATATAGGCAACTCTCCCGATCAATGCTGCCGTCTCTAGTCTGCCATACTCACCAACGACCAATGTGTCCTTTGGAAGTTCCTCGAAGAAGCATTTTTGCGTTGGGCCCTCGATGAAGAAGTAGAGGGCTTCGGCACAGCTCATGAAGAGCGCAAGACTGCTGAAGATGGACCTCATGGCGGCAATGTGCAAGAAGGAGAGTGGGTGAGGTGGTTGTGATGTCGCGAAAGTCTCAATGTGACGCTGTCGGGACGGGATGTCATTCACGATTTGAGAGTTCCAACTGGCGTTCTGGACACGCGAGCCATATCGCGCAGGGGTGAAGTCGGGGTCCAGCGTTTGCCCAGACACTAGAGCCGGAACGTGATGGCGGCGGCGGCCCGGTCCTGCCTCCATCCTGCGGTTGGCGGCGTCCCCATCCTCCCACCGCCATCCTCCAACAAAATGCATCTTCACACGACAAACACTGCTATATCAAACACCTCTCGACCGATCGGGAACCATGGATCCCTTCGGCCCTACGGCGTCGATTTCAAGCACTCCGCCGCGCAATCACGGCATTATAGTCATGTCGGTCAGGTATAAGTAAGGTGCATATGTCTTCTCCTCTTCGCATCCCTCATCCCATTTTACTTCACTTCCCAGACAGATATGGCCGACTCGGATTTTGCCACCAACGACTCTGCCGGTCAGAAGCCGATATACAACCTCTTTAGGTCCAATTTCACGCGTCAACACGAATACGGAGAGCTCATCGCCCACGATGCGATTGGCAAGCTCTTTCCAGACAAGCACATTACTCCTGTTCCTGACCACGACGCCAAACTTTTCGAATACGCAGAGGCAGGCCACGCAAAGGCGAAACTTCTCCGCGATGAAGACGACTACCTTGCCTTACGCAGCTACTCTTCTCCTGTTACTCGTATGGAGGCCGGAGACGGTAAGCTCGATGAGGTGATCCTATTTGGTCTGTACGAGTATGAGCACCGAGGCAACTCCTTCAGAATATTCT
Source organism: Sphaerulina musiva SO2202 (assembly GCF_000320565.1). NCBI lineage: Eukaryota > Fungi > Ascomycota > Dothideomycetes > Mycosphaerellales > Mycosphaerellaceae > Sphaerulina > Sphaerulina musiva. Next base: position 611,797 of record NW_016017394.1, read on the forward strand.
GTGCCCAATGGTACACACAGTATTCTTATGGAACCATGGAAAAGATGAACTTCATTCTCACGCCGAAGAGCGACGTGGACGCCCAGTCTCACTCTGATATTGCCGACCAACTGATCATATCGGCTGGAAAGTGGACCGCTCAGCTTCACGATGAAGTTTATGTCTTTGACCAAAGTCAATGGTCAAAGGACAAGGCACTGTGGGCTGCAGTCCAGACCTCATCGTGGGACGATGTGATACTTGACCCAGACATGAAAGCCAACATCATCAGGGATGTCACGGCGTTCTTCGACAGTCGTGCCGTTTACGAAGAGTACAATGTGCCCTGGAAGCGTGGTCTCATCCTACACGGCACACCTGGATGTGGTAAAACCATTACCATCAAAGCTTTGATGAAATCTCTTCAAAGTAGAAACGTCGTGTCTCTTTACGTCAAGACCCTGAAAGGCTGTTCAGGAGAGCAGTCTTCGATCCGTCAGATTTTTGCCAAAGCTCGGATCATGGCACCGTGCATGCTCATCTTCGAAGATCTGGATTCTATGATCAACGACAAGGTCCGAAGTTACTTTTTGAACGAGGTCGATGGTGTTCAACAGAATGACGGAATACTCATGATCGGAAGCTCCAACCATCTGGATAGGCTTGATCCTGCCATCAGCAAGCGTCCAAGTCGCTTTGATCGCAAATATCATTATCCATTGCCCAGCGAGGCGTCACGGATTGCATATTGCAACTATTGGCGCCAGAAATTGGAGAAGAACGGCCACAACGAATTTCATGACGATATCGCCAGCGTTCTTGCCCAACTCACTGAAGGATTTAGCTTCGCTTATCTCAAGGAGCTTTTCGTACAGACTCTGCTCGCCATCGTTGGTGGTCTCGCGGACAGAGATGATGATAATGAAGATGAAGACTGTGACCATTTCTCCGGAGCTGCGAAGGACTCTGAGCCATTAGAGGCTCATAGAACTGCTGCAGTTGAGGATCCTCCATACGAGACAAAAGAAAATGCTCGTTCCAGAGAGATTACATCTGCCAGACAGATGCCCGAGGTGATTATACCAAAACACCTTCAGAAGAATACTTTGATGCGAGTATTGCATAAGCAAGCTAAGGTCTTGTGGCGAGAAATGGACAACACTACCGACTAGATCCGTGAGAAACCAAAGGCTGGGATAAGCGCCAAAACTGCAAGAGGCGAGCAGTGAAAGCGCAGACATGTAATTCGCTTCACATCTCATCAGCAGTCCCGACAAACAGGCATTGCATGCGGCTCATGGACCCTTCACAACAAGACATTCACACTGTTGTTCGTATGGACTCTCCCATGGGCCGCAAGGTGGCGACCAGGTGGCATGCTCATCACCCAATACAATACAATACAGGGAACCACGGCATTCTCGGCATTATCATCACAGTCATCAGAGCTTCCGCGGGATGTATAATGTCTTGGCGCAAGGAAGCAGAATATCATCTATATGGTCATTATGTGTAGACAGAGTAATAATCACAATTCCAGCTTCTTCTTCCCATACTCGTCAGTCTCACTCTCCACAGGTCGAACTTCCACCCCAACCAAGACCTTGGCGCCATGCATCTCGACATCTTCCGCCGTCTTGACCCCAGCCTCCAACGCAGTCAACTCGGCGCCAACCCCCTCGGTCCTAAACTTCCTAAACTTCCACACACTCACCCTCTTCTCAAACAACTCATCCAACTCCTCCAAACTCCTACGACTCATTTCCGGCAAAAAGAACGCCACCCACACAGCCGCAACAATCGCAAAACTCCCCCACACAAATCCAATTTTCCCCCCTAATCCCGCATACCCTGCATCCTGCAAATACGGACTAACATATTGAATCAACAAATTCACCACAAACCCCCCAAACGTCGCAATCGTCATCGTCCGTTCCCTCAACGCAGTCGTCGGAGCTTCCGCGCACGTAATCCACACACAACCCGCCCAACCCACCGCATCAATGAAGTACCAAAAAAATATCGCCGCCAACGTCCCTTTTTTCACACCCTCCGTCTGCGGTGCAAACCCGGTTAAACCGCCCACGCAAAACAAACTCGCGGCTATACAGACCGAAGAGACAAACATGAGGGGTCTCCGACCGATTTTATCCGCGATGATGAAAGCGGACGCGTCGGCGAATAACATGACAATGTATAAATAAATTAACATTTGGTATTCGTTTCCGATGCCGATGGTTTGGAAGAGGACGATGCTGTATGTTGTCATGTAAGAATTTCCTTGCGTGGGTTGCAGAGCTTGCACGCCGAGTGCGATGAGGGTGCGCCGGAGATTGGGGCCGCGGAAACATTCGGTGTAGGAGGAAGTTTGATGGAGGGATTTTTGGAGGGAGACGCTTTGGGAGATTAGGGAGACTTCTTTTTCGATGACACTGGGTGGGTGGCCGCGGCGGAGGTATTGGAGGACCGCGAGGGCTTCTTGGTTGCGGTTTTGAGAAATTAGCCAGCGCGGGGATTCGGGGAGAATGAAACCTCCGATTGTCATTATGAGGGGGATGATGAATTGTAGGAGGATGATGAGTCGGTAGGCCCATTGGTCTGTGCGTTCGTTCATGGCCCAGTTGACGATTACGGCGATCAGGCCGCCGAAGAGGAGCATGAATTGGTAGGTGTTGACGAAGGAGCCTCGGAGAGAGGCTGGGGCGACTTCTCCTTGATAGATGGGGATGATGCTGGAAAAGAAAAATGCATCAGTCTCTTTGAACCTTTTGTCGATATGAAAGGGTATATCCACCCATCCCTCAAGAGGAAAAGTGCGAGAGAAAAAAGAGGGCCCCGAAAAGAAGAAGATTAGAAAAAAAGAAAAAGAAAAAAGAAAAAAGAAAAAAAAAAAAGAAAAAAACTCACTTGCAAATAATCCCCATACTCAAAGCATTAACAATCCTCCCCCCAACCAACTGCCAATAACTCCTCACACTCGTCGCCTGAATTAAAATCCCCACCAACCCAATCCCCGCCGCCGTCCAAAACGCCCGAATTCTACCCCACCGATTCCCCAAATACCCCGCCAGAAGCGCTCCACACGCGATCCCCGCCGTCGGAGTCCCCGACCCGACAGATTGCCACGAAGCGGGGATTTTCCAGGTTTGAAGTGCCACGTCGAAGACGCCGAAGTCGTGTTGGAATTGTGGCATGCCGAGGAGGCCGGACCAGTAGTTGAGGTCCAGGCCGTAGGACATGCCGGCGAGGGAGGCGTAGAGGACTGTGGTGAAGAGGGGGAGGGTGAGTTCGCGGGAGAGGTCGGTGCGGGCTTCGTGGAGCCAGTGGAAGACCATTTTTGCTTGCTTTTTTTGTTTTTCTTTTTTCTTTTGGATGGTGGTCGTGGTGGATGGGAAGTTTGAAAAGAGGAGAGTTTTTCACCGAGTGCTGCTACACACACAAGCACACTAGGTATGTAGTAGGGAGGGGAAGTGGAAGGATTGGAAGTTTGTAGCTTGGAGTTCAAAGCCCTTATAATACCCGAATATCTTGCTATCTTGTACTGTCTGCAATCGATATGATCAACGCGCAAGAGGCGGGTTGGGCATAGGCGAGTATCCTTGTCAGTCTAATGAGCCCTGCTTCTCCTACTATACATTTCATCAGCTACTGCCATGTGTGTGTGTATGCTTAGATTGTTAGCAGCCTGGCTTATACAGTCTTGTCTGAAATGGTCTTTGCTGGAGTATTGCTATCTCACGCACTCACAATATGCTTTCATGGCGAGTATTGACCTGTATGTCATTCAGTACGACAGACATGTTTTGCTCTTTTGCTGTAGTGAGATGCTATCTTGAAGCTTCGATATGCTTGGCCGCGGGCCAAGTCAAAAGTTGGGGTCGCTCGACTCCCTGCAAGATAGGGCATAGAGCTTATCTCAGTAGTACTCAGACTCGTTAGTAGTAGATTGATAGTACCTGGTAATTTCAAGCCCCTCCTTCTAGTGATCCATCATGCTGCGCAGTTTCTTGCATGGTTTCTTTCGGAGTCTCTTCCAGGTCTAGCATGTTGCACTACAATCTCGAATTCTTTCTTGCCATTTGTAAACCCTCGATGAGAGTCTGTAAGCCCGTGCCAGGTTTCCTCGTCTCAATGCTGGCAGTCCGTGGACTCATCAGGTATCCATTCACAGTCTCAATGGCAAATTGATATCCCCTTTCGCCGTCCACGCGACAAACAAAAGGGCTACAGGGTCTGGAGTATGCCAAGTCGGCAGAGGAAATCTTGCTGCTATCGAGCACTTTCCATGGCCCTCCAAATTTGACTCGTAAGGGAGGTTTGCCAGTACATGCTCGGTAGGTCGTCGTGTCCCAGAGGTCGAGAAGGCGTCCATATCGCGAGACTCTGCCAGCTGGCCAAGTCGTCCAATCAACGTGCGCATCTTCACTCGTAATCTTGGGAGCGTGCACTAGGTCGGCCTCATTGACCTCGCTGGCACTGTCGGCTTGCTCGGGGTGTAGGAAGAGACGTTTTGTAATGCCTTCTTGCAGCATGGTGGCACCAAGTGAACCCAAAAGTTCAACCAAACTGTCCACTGACGCATCTTCGGGAATGTCGATGCCGGGAAGTGGTGTCTGGGCGAGGATGTTGCCATGGTCGAACTTGCTTGGATGCATCGTCTGTAGAGTGACACCAGTATGTGTTCGTCCTTGAAGCAAAGCATGCTGAATGGGAGCAGGACCGCGAAGATCTGGCAAGAGTGAGGGATGGACATTCAAGCCGCCATACTGTGCAGCATTGAGGATTCGTGGTGGCACTAGAAGACCAAAGGATACGGCCACGACCAGGTCAAAGGGCGAGGGGGGAGACCAGCGTTGAAAAGAGTCGATTTGGTGGAGGGGGAGTTCTAGCGTCTGTGCCACGGCCTTGATCGGTACTGGAGGGAGTTGGGAGTCAGCTTTCTGTCAGCTCAGCTTGCTGGAGCCCAGCTCAAGTCTCTTCCCCTTCCATACCTTGTTGCACCTTTTTGAGACCTCTCCCGCTGCGCTTATCAGGCCTACATATCACATCGATGCTGCTGATGACTCCCGGCTGCTCCTTTTGTAGCCGATGCAAGGCACGCAATGAATAGTTGCTGAAGTCGTCCGAGCCACAGAACAAGATTCGTAATGGTTCAAAATGATGTCTGTGGGATATGGAGAATTTCCGTGGTGCATTCACGTTGTGGAAGACAGCCGTCGCGTGACTGACAGGCCGTAGCGACGACCTAGCAGCGCAGACGACGAGTGCTCGCATTACACTGCGATAACTGTTATAGAAGTAGTATTCATCACCTCCATGCTGCGGGAGAGGGCCGCTCTTCAAATTGATCTTCGTTTCCTGTTCCCGTTCCCGTTCCCGTTCCCGTTCCCCAGCTTTTTGTCTGGACACTCCCGTCCTTCCCGCTGCGCTGACTTTGCCCCTCCCCCTCCACTGCCTAGGTCCACTCCATCCAAGCGAATGAATGTCAAGATGGTAGAAGGTAGCTGTACATACCTGTACAGTACATACCTATGGACCATGTTGATGCCTCTCAGATCATCGGCCTTGTGGCGAAATGGCCAACTACCTACCTCCTACTGTACCTCCTCATTTTCATCCCCGGCTGTCACGACAGAGGTGCCGAAGTCGCGTCGGGAGTCACGCGACCAAACATGCCATCAGCTGACAGGCACCCTTGCCGTAGTCTACGAGATAAACACTAGGAGGTAGGAGTTGGGAGGTAGCAGATACAGGTACATACATGATGTACCTACCGTACCTCTCTGTACAGTACCTAGGAGGTAGGAGGTAGGAGAGGAGGTAGAGGTATGAGGTAGAGATGGAGAGATGGAGATGAACAACGGTTCGATCGCGACGCGCATCGGGGGCCAAATGGCATCGCGTCCGAGAGGCACGTCTGGTCCAGTCCCACTGTCCACTGAACGTCTTTTCCAGGCAAAAGGTGCATGTCTCACGCCCAAGCACAGCTCCAGCTTGGTTGGGGATGGGAGATAAGAGGCTCTAACTGGAGTGGGATTGGGAGTGGGAGCTTTACGCCATACAGTACCTTAGGAGGTAGGTTAGGTAGTTGGTAGGCTCTCTCTCTCATCCCTGGAAACCGAACTGAGCAAATACAGGTACGTCTACATCCTAGGTACAGCTACCTCCACTCCCTTACTGCCCTCGTGACGCATTCCCTTCGGAGGCCATGACTGGAACTCTTCTTTGTCCTTCTACCTGAGCGGAGGAAAGAGCAACCGAGAGCTACTTTTAACACCACCTTCATTCGAACCTCAATCATCCTTCCCTCCTCTTCTTGATCTTCAATCCCACACCCACCTGTTCACCACCCAACACCACCCCACCATCAGCAATCATCAAACAAGTCAATCAAGCCCTCTATCCACCAACACCTCCCATCACATTCAACAGTAAGCCTTGCACCCGACCGCCATTGAGGCTGTGAAGCACCTTCTGCTGCTGCTGCTGCTACATACACCTCACGCCAATGACTCCCACCAGCCTCAATGACCGCCTTCACCCAGCTTCATACCACAAACACTGACTCCTCTCCCAGTGACTCGCACCCAGAAGGCCAACAACCGTGACCACGTCGGCCTCGCCAATGGCACTGCTGCTCCAGAAGAGCATCTTCCACGCTACTTTGCCAAAGCTGGCCATGACGGCGTCAACCCGTCGAGCACCAAGAAGCAAGGTCAAGGCAGAGGCAATTGGTACGTCTTGATCTTGTGTCCTCTTCTATCCAGCACGACCTCGTCCGCCGCTCTTTCCTCTTCACTTTACTTCTTCACCTTCTTCTTCTTCTTCTGTCTCCCCTCCATCTGACGTCACTCCTCACACCACCATGCATTCGAGCTACAACTGACGTGTTTTGATATGTAGGGGCACTCCAGGCTATACCGAGCTCGATGATCTTCCATACAACCTCACCAAGCCCAAGCGTCGCTCCAACTCGACCTCCATGGCCGCCGGCCACAACCTCTTCAAGACCAAGTTCGAACAGGCCGACGAGGATGCCGTCGAGTACGACGAGGACATTCATGGTCCAGATCACGCCGAGCTGGAGAAGATGAGCACCACTAGCTCCGCTGGTACCATTGAAGAGGAGGATGAGGTCATGGAGTCCAAGTAGGCGGCTGCAATACTTGAAGCAAGACGCTGGCTCTGTATGGCTCAACCAGCCTGCGACCATCCATACTCGTGTGACCAAGTCTCTACGATGAAGTGGGGTGGTCTGCAACTTCCACAAAGGAATGACTACAACAACAAAGCAACCATGGCATGTATTAACAAACCTGCTTCTTCGCTGGCGAGGAGTGCTCTCATCCGGCAGCAAATAAAGCGGCTCTGGTCGAGCTTGCTGTCCAGCAGAGCACCAGATGTCAGGAATGAAACAAGTGTAACATTATCGTAAATGTAACGAACCGTAAAGCGTCTGCAATTCTCCAGTGCCCCAATTGACACATTTTGAATCCGCTTCAACATCAACAGGCGCCTGTTGGTATGTGTGAAAAGCCAGCTGCCCAGTCTCATGTTGTACACAGGCTGTATACACTATTGACAGACTGACGCAGATCAGCACAGCAGGAATTGCCATGGTCACTTTGCTTTGACAACATGATATGAACAAGGGTGAAGGTATACCCAAGAACGCACACCTGTCGCGCGAAAGCCTTCATTCGGGACGAAGCGAGATCCCACTCGAGCGCAGTCGCTACCATGTTTCTCCATGTGATCCACTCCCAACGCCTCGCTAATCATCCCACATGATGTTCTCCGCATAGATGCTCTTCCGCCCAGCCTGGACCGGCGTGTCTACGTGAGCGACTTCCCTTCTCGGTGTGCCCAATGAGTCACTGTAGTGCGCTGGTGTTCCCATCCCGTCCGAAGCGATGGAGCGATGAAAGCACTACTTGTCATGCCCATTCGCTGGAGAGGAGATGTCATTCTGCTGCTCGGAGATGGGCACAATGAGCTTGTTGTTCACAATGGGCAGTCGGCTTCGTGTGCTCTGCCTCGCAGCCTGTGCCATGAGAGCATCCATCACCACCAAGGCCGCCATGGCTTCCACAATGGGCACCGCTCGTGGAATCACACAGGGATCGTGTCTGCCCTTGGCTTCGAGCACGCCCTCCTCCTCGTCGTATGTGGTAGTTTGTTGAGCTTGACCAATCGTGGCCGGAGGCTTGAAGCCGACGGTGAAGAAGATGGGCATGCCATTGGTGATGCCGCCTTGAACGCCACCAGAATTGTTTGTCTTGGTTGTCAGCCTAGGCCGGGAGCTAATGGGTTGCGATGCTCCGGACACCGAAGGAGCCACGGCGGGAGCCTTGATGAAAGGATCGTTGTGTATCGAGCCTGGCATCTCGCAACCGCCAAGCCCCGAGCCAATCTCGAAGCTTTTCGTGGCAGGAATACTCAGCATCGCATGCGCCAGTTTGGCCTAGACGGCCGTTAGTCTCTTCGATCTTCAAGATCGTGCGCTCATGACCTGTTGAACCAATGAAGGCCTGTGGAAAAGGACTTCTTACTCACCTCCATTTTGTCAAAGCATGGCTCGCCCAGTCCAGAAGGACAATTGCGAATGACGCATGTGACAGTGCCGCCAATGCTGTCGTGCTTGTCTCGATACTCGGCGATCAGGTCTTCCATGCGTTTTGCGGCCTCCCCATTCGGACATCGCACAGGGAGGAAAGAGTCCACCTGCTCTCTCGTGATGCCCTCCAGTAGATTGAGGAACTCCGGGTTCGTCGAAGGGCTCGGGTGCGTCCTCGTGGAGGGAAAGAGATGCTCATCTCCAACACTGTTCGTGAATGCGACGATTTCAACGCCGTATGCGACTTTCAGGTACTTCTCGGCAATCGCTGCAGCAGCGACACGTCCAATGGTCTCACGTGCTGAGCTTCGTCCACCACCAGATGAGGCTTTCACGCCGTACTTCTCCAGGTAGGTCCAATCCGCGTGTGAAGGTCGAGGAAAGTCGTCCATGGGCCTCTGCGCCTTTGTGCCTGCCTGCTGCCCATTGAAGCTCGCGCCTTCCTTGCCGTAATCTTTTGGTCTCTGATCTTGGTTCATGACTCGCAGTCCAATGGGTGTGCCCAGCGTAATTCCAAACTCGGTGCCGCTCTGAATTTCAACCATGTCTTTCTCATCTCGCGGGGTCGTAAGAGCGGACTGGCCCGGTCGTCGTCGTGTCATTTGAGGTTGAATGTCTTTCTCCGTGAGCTCGAGCCCGGGAGGCACACCGTCCACGATGCAACCCACCGACTTTCCATGAGACTCGCCGTAGGTTGTCACCCGGAAGTACTGCCCAAAGGTCGACATGATTTCGATCGGTGTGTAGTCGAGTGTTGCGGTCGGTGTCAGTCCTGTATGCGTGCGTGTAGCACAACGGAAGAAGGTGTGTTCGGGGAAGCACTGTTCACAAGTGTCTGTTCTGTGACTCTCAAGGTGCTCTTTGTGGTGCCGAAAGGTGGTGTGACTACTGAAGTTCAATGCCAACGTGAACTCCTAGGTAGGTAAGACTCACCACGGAGCATTGGCATTTTTGTTTGCCCATGACGACACCTTTTACGAGTGGGACGACACGTGACGGGAACGTCGAGACGGCATGAGCTCGTTCTGGGAGGTAGGCGGCACATCCATGTACCTAACCTTAGATGTATTAGTTCTTGTTCCATGGTCTCACGCCAGCAATATCGGTCTTGGCATCAGAATGGGCCGCCAGCTCGCTTGCTTCCTCGGTACCTAACTTAGTGACCTTACCTATAGGCTATACCTCCCGTCAAGGTACTACATGTACATACACTACAGAGCTCTACTAACAACATCATCAGAAATCATCAGTCCCATTGGCTACAATTCTGGCCCTCGACCGGCCACAGGTCCAGCCCTACGCAGCGACAATGAGCAGTCTGACTTCCTGTTGTCTTCCTGCTACCAATCTATGCCCATCTTCACCTGTCGCACACCGCCGTCCAGCGTGCTCATCGCCAAGATCATGCATAGACTCCCTATGGCAGTCGTCAGATCGAGTCGGCATATGCATGTCCGTGGCGCTGGGCCATATCTCGCAGCCACACTCCTCTCACTGCGGCTGAGCCTCGCGTGCATTTGCGGCCTAAAGAACACTCGTTATTCGTGGTGGACATGGATATCACTTTTCAGCTGCTCGTCTCTCAACCAACGCTGCAAGCGAGACTCGAGCCTTCGCCATGAGCGCGCAAGGTTGTTTGTACGACCTGTCGCCATGTTGCATAAATATTGAATCGGATACAGCCCCGCCAACTTGGTTTCTGTATAAGGCAGGCACGATCCAGGCGCTCTATAAATCCATCGAGTACAACCACTCCGCTTGATGCACGTTGATTGTGTCCGCATTGTACAGAGGACGCAGCCTTGCAACAGCCTACGCCGCCGTCACGCTTGGACCGCATTCTTTATCGCCGACATGCACTTGCTGACTTTTTTCTTGCTCGGCACCATCTGTCGACATGCCCTGGCCTTCAATTATCCTGTCTGTTGTCGCGAGGCCAACAGCGCCGAACGACTCTTTGACTGGGACAACGGCACAAACACGTACGCTCCATTAAAGCAGCCGTATTCAACATGCGGACAGGTGTACAGCGCCAACATTCCCCCTGCAAGGCCCATATACATCACTTACGAGAGCTGTCGAGCGAATTGCCGCGGCTTCGACTTGACAAAAATCAAGGAGCTCAGCATATGGGCAGCTCCGTTCATCCAATTCATCATGTGAATTCCCATCAATACTTATACATGAGATGTCGCATGCTGATTGGTTGAACAGTCCTGCCATTATCTTCTCACTGTCTATACCACGCGGAGAGCTCTTCGTGCCAATATGGAACTTGCACGCATTGTCGAGCTCCGCCAGTGGGATCCCCGGAGCTGTCGGATATCTACTGGGAGATATTGCATATGGTTTGATCCTTGCGATTCTGACTGCTATCGACACGATCGTCTGGATTATCGTCATACTGATCTTGGCTGGCCCAATGATGGTGTCCGGCCTGACGGAAGCACTACTGGACATCAAGATCTTGCATGCAATATCATCTAACAAGCATGCACAGCTGAATGATGAGTTAAAGCTTAGCAACGAGTCGAAGCTCAAACTGATCCTGAGTGTGGTAGCCGGTAACTTAGTCCTACCAGATTTGATATCACCAAAGAGACATCATCGATGGAGCTCACTCAGTGGTATTGCAGCGGTGAGCGACGCTTGGACCAGCGAAGCGTTGGGTAGACTCTTGCCACAAGCTGCGCCAGCTCGTCGACTTGATAGACCAGATGCCTTGGAAGAGATATCGAGGTCACTGGGCAAACAGCAGGACGCAAGCATACGACAAGCACAGCTGCTATATCTTATGAGCGCACAAGGCGATTTCGGCGCTATCGTCGGTGCGCCGGTAGCTTTCTTCTTGGGAGGCTTCATATACAACATCGTCGACCTGCTGGGTAACCCAAACTACCAGGATCCCGCAGTGACGCTGGCCTTTGGGGTGCAGTGGATGATCGTTGTGCACGTTGCCATTGTCAGTGGATGCTTGTTTGCAAGCAACAATCCGAGCGCTGTCTGTATTCTCAATGGCTATCCAACACCTCCCGGGGCTACATCATCATCATCATCACGCACGATTTACGAGACCCGTTTTCAACCTGTATCGATGCTGCAGCGGGGCTCGAATAAATTGGGTTGGCTGCGTACCATTGCGGACCGAGGGGAGGACCAACGACTCGCACTTCACCGTGTCAAGAGGAACGTCCGAATACGAACCTATGAGTACTTTGCGCTCATCATAGTGCCCACTATGATATTGATCAGTCTACCATCAGCTGCCGGTGCGGTAGTAGCCTGGAGAACTCCTCCTGTAGGTTGGGGATGTCGCTCACTAACGCTCGTCTGCTATGCCGCTAGCCAACTGTTCGTTACCATCCTGCACGAGCTACGGGACCATGCCGAAAAGACGTCGCCTGTCTTCCCCCGGGGCCCAATGTCGAAGACTGGTTGGAAGAAGCTCCTGCTGAGCTACCTGCTGCGGATTTGTCATATGTGCGAGATATGCTACCGCTGGTCACTGCCAGTATTATACTGGACATTATGCTTGTTCACACTATTCACATCCCTTGGCGGTACGATACTGCAGGTCATGGGAGTTTACCGGAACTGTCTTTGCTACATCAACACCCCGATGTGGACTCGTCTGGATCAAGCGTTCGTGCAGGTTGCGTCTGATACATATCGGCAGAGACATGCGAGTCAGAATTGGATCAAGATGGGGTTTGTGGCGATTGGATCCATGACATTTTTATCATACTGTGGCTGGTGGTACCAGAAACTCATCCGAGCGGAATATCGAAAACAAGTCGAGAATCTATATCGATAAGTCGACGGCAGATCAAGGCCATCGCGGCATCTCGTGCCGCAGCGTGGTCGCACAACACGCCTCGGACTATGTACTCACCCCCTGGTCAGCTCGGTGCAAACTCCTTGAGGAATCCAGTCTTGCACTAGCTTGCTTGTCAGGAGAACCTATCACCGAGAGGTATTCGCGCAAGATCTACAGCTTTTGAGAGTCTTTGGTAAGCACTTTGCCACCCATGATATTTACTGCCTGGAGCAGGAGCAGCAGGAGGAGGAGCAGACAACAATTCGCCTGTGTGACTGGTCGGCCAGCTCAGACAGCAGCCGGGAGTGAGTTCTTGGAGTATCTAGAAAGTCGTGGTGAAGATGCAGTCCATTAATACCAGACCAACATCGTGGTATTCGTTGTTTTCTTTTTGACTATTTTCACGAACTTGAGGCTTGAGCCTAGGTCGAAGATGTGATAAGCATGGCATGAAGTTGGTAATATGGAGGACCAGGGAGCGGCCAACCTAGATCTCACCCATGTACATGTACGACGTGAACTTATTGGGCGGGGTCGATGACCAGGCGAGGCGTGAGAGAAACTGGGAATAGGTACCTAGGTAAGTATTGTTATTAAGGCACCTTGTTGTCGCTCGGGACGCAGGACCGTCTTGCCGCCAAGATCGGCCTCAAGTGGATCAGGATTACAGGACCCACCACGCGATAGGTTAAGGTGTGGGCAACAATCACAGCAACGAGTGCCTGAGGCTACAGTATGTATGGCTTCATACAATGAACAATGTCTTTTCCGACTCTTTCGGATCAGCCATCGGCCCTTTCACACGACCATGTGTATAGAGTACCCCACTCCGCCCCGCCCCGCTCCGCTCCGTCGACGTGCGCGGTACGAAGGGCCGACGATACGATGGCACGCCCCCATGCCATGTATGATGTGCTAGTAGGAGGTAGCCTAGTAGGTACAGTAGTAGGTATACCGCACAATGAATACACTCGGCCCTGCCCGGTATTTTGATACTGCGACAGACTTCACTTGGGTCCTTTTAGCTTGACCGCCCGCTTGGCACTGCCTCCTCCTCTCCATCTGCCATAACTGTACTCTCTGCCATACTCCTCCTGGATTTCCCTCCCATGATTTGATACACTCTCACTCTGGTCTCCAACACACCATCGCTCGTACTGTATACACTGCTCAACCTCGTCCCAGACTCCACCATCATGGCGCCCAGATACAAGGACTTTGACGTCGAACAGGTCTTGTCCCAGCTCACGACCCAGGAAAAGATCTCTCTCCTGTCGGGAACCGACTTCTGGCATTTGGCGGGTATATCACGACTTGGCATCCCGGCGATCAGGACATCAGATGGACCCAATGGTGTGCGCGGCACGAAGTTCTTCAACGGTGTTCCTGCAGCTTGTTTGCCTTGTGGTATTACTCATAGACACCCTGTCCAGACCTCGTCGGATATGATGGCACGCAGCTGACTCTATCAGGCACTGCCCTCGGAGCGACATGGGATGTCGATATGCTCAAACAAGCCGGCGAGCTCATGGGCCATGAAGCCATTGCGAAAGGTGCTTCTGTTCTGTTGGGGCCTACTGTGAACATGCAGCGCTCACCACTCGGCGGACGAGGTTTCGAGTCGTATTCGGAAGATCCAGTGCTGGCTGGTAACCTCGCTGCAGCCTCAATCGCCGGCATACAGTCGACAGGCGTGGCTGCGACTCTCAAGCACTTTGTGTGTAATGATTTGGAAGACAAACGCATGGCAAGCAACAGTATAGTGTCCGAACGAGCACTTCGTGAAGTCTATCTGATGCCATTTCAAATTGCTCAGCGAGATGCAAAGCCCTGGGCCATCATGACTTCATATAACCTGGTCAATGGTCTCCACGCCAGTGAGAATCCCAAATTGATTCAGAACATCCTAAGGGAAGAATGGGGCTTCGATGGCCTGGTCATGTCGGATTGGTTCGGTGTGTACTCCACAACAGAGGCCATCAAAGCGGGTCTCGATCTGGAAATGCCGGGGCCGGGAACAATGCGAGGCAACCAGATCAACCTCGCTCTCGTCTGCGGTAAACTGCTACCACACCATCTCGACGCAAGAGTCACAGAGGTGCTGAAATTCATCAAGAAGCTGTTACCACTCAACATTGAAGAAGGTGCAGAGGAGTCGACGGTCAATACACCCGAGACTGCAGCTCTCCTGAGATCGATCGCTGCCAACAGCTTGGTGTTATTGAAGAATGAAGAACAGCTGCTCCCATTCAAGAAAGACAAGACAACTGCTGTCATTGGGCCCAATGCCGAATTTGCTGCCTTTTCTGGTGGCGGATCTGCGTCACTTTTACCCTACTACGCGGTCACACCCCTGGCCGGCATCAAGTCCAAGGTGCCAGATGTGCAGTACGAGCTGGGAGTCGCAGCGTGGAAGCGCTTGCCACTCATTTCTCACTCTGTGAAGACAGCAGATGGTCAAGAGGGACTATATGCTAAGTTTTACTTCGAACCTCCGTCTGAGAAGGACAGAAAATGTTTCGATGAGCTTCTGATCACCGACACGAACATCTCACTCTTCGATTACAAACATCCACAGCTCAAATCGCACCTCGTGTACGTCGATATCGATACTACATTCACTCCCGAGGAGAGCGCAGAATATGAGTTTAGCTGCTCTGCGGCCGGCACCGCTCAAGTGTTTGTGGATGACAAGCTTGTGGTAGACAACAAGACAAAGCAGACACCAGGAGACTCGTTCTTCGGAGCTGGAACCCAAGAAGAGATTGGTTCCATCAAGCTCGAAGCCGGCAAGACATATGCCATTCACGTCGAATTCGGCTCGCTCCCGACGATCACATACCACAAAGAAGGCGTCACGGCGTTTGGCGCGGGAGGAGTACGTCTGGGAATGTATCGCAAGATCGACCAAAAAGTCGAAATCCAGCGAGCTGTAGAGCTGGCGAAGAAAGTAGATCAAGTAGTCCTCGTCGCTGGACTCAACTCCGACTGGGAATCCGAAGGCTATGATCGCAGCCACATGGACTTACCCCCTGGATCCGACGACCTGATCACAGCCGTCCTCGCCGCCAACCCCAACACGGCCGTAATCATCCAATCCGGCACACCCGTCACCATGCCCTGGGCTGACCAGGCCAAAGCTTTAGTCCAAGCCTGGTACGGAGGCAACGAGACGGGCAACGCCATTGCAGATGTCATTTTCGGCGACATCAACCCCAGCGGAAAATTGAGCTTGAGTTTCCCCAAACGCAACGAAGACAACCCGGCTTTTTTAAACTACACCACGACCGACGACAATCGCGTCCTCTACGGCGAAGACGTTTATGTCGGATACAAATTTTACGAAAAAACTTCCAAGGAGGTCCTTTTTCCTTTTGGTCACGGTCTCAGCTATACGACGTTTTCCATGAAAGACCTCACCATCACATCCGACGGCGACGACGACAACAACAACAACAACAAAACCATCCTTCTCACCCTCTCCATCACCAACACCGGCCCCCTCGCAGGCGCCGAAGTCATCCAAGTCTACATTTCCCCCCCACCAACACAAACCAGCACTTCCTCCCAAAAACAACAACGACGAGGTCCTCTCAAAGAACTCGTAGGATTCACCAAAATTTTCTTACAAGCAGCAGAGACGCAGATTGCCAAAATTCAAATTTCGAAAAAATATGCTACGAGTTATTATTCCGAAGCGAGATGTGCGTGGGTGGCGGAACAAGGGAAATATCGAGTTTGGGTCGGGAATTCGAGTTCCATGTCGTTGCAGGGCAGTGGGGAGTTTTTGGAGGGAGAGGTTGAGGTGGAGAGGGAGGTGGTTTGGAGGGGGTTGTGAGTAGGATGGATCTATCTTGATTATCGAGGTAGAGGAGGTGAAGGTGAGGTGGGGTGAGGTGAGGTGAGGTACTTGGTCGAACATGTGTGTGTGTGGATACATGTATTGCATCGAATTTAGAGAGAGCACCTCAGTAAAGAACTGCCAACAGAAATTACATGTGACGTTATGTAATGAGTTGATCATCTATCGCAAATCGGGTATTCTTTTTCTTTTCGCGCACGATATTCCAAAAAAAAAGAAGAGAAAAATCGTCATCACATGCTTTTTTTCTGGTTGAAGAGAGAGGGAGAAATCCCGCCACCGCCTGGATACAGATTTTGTATCACCCAAGAAACGCCAATTTCAATTCCATCCCGCTCGCTCGCTCGCTCGCTCAAACGCAATTGCAAAAATGTGAAGAATGAACCACCGCGTCTTTCTCTTTCTCTTTCTCTCTCCGCCTACATAGCAGTCAACTGTCTCTTCCTCCTCTCCTCCGCAAAAACCTCTCTGCTAATCGCCAACACCCTCTCAAACCCCTCCCGTCCCTTCTTCGCATTCTCCTTGAACCTCTCCACACTAATATCCTCAATTGCGCTCTTAATCTTCTGCCACCCGCCACACAGCGCCACAATCCTCGCCTCCTGCTCAAACACCGTCTTGGCGTGATTCTTCGGATCGGGTCGATACACCACCTTCTCATGCACCGTCAACAGGTCACTCCACGTCATGTTCTGACTGCACATGGTCACTTTTTGCGCCGCGGGATCCACGTAGGAGACTTCGTAGACTTGGGAGGTCTCGCCGCTGCCGAAGAAGGTTTTGAGCCATTGCGGAGTCGCTTGGCGACAGGTGATGAGGCGTTCGGTGCGGAGGATTCCTGTGCTGCGGTCGAGCGAGCGCGAGAGCGTGTCGACGGCGATCACGTGCGTGGATTGGTCGTTCCAAGGGCAGTATTTCCGCCAGTTGCACGTGCTGACTTCGTCCCAGGAGTAGGCGTAGGAGTGAGTTGTGCTGAAGATTTTCATGGTGAGTGTGGTGTTGAACGCGTAGGTGTTGTTTGATGTGTCTGTGTGTGTGTGCACGTGGGTTTCGGACTGTGTTGTTTTCCGCGCTGTTTCGTGATTTTCGGCCAAGCAAAAGGCAAAGAAGGTGCTCGGCTCGTTCGGCCGGTGGTAAGGCTGATGCTGAGGATGCTGATGCTGATGATATGTCGGTATGCTATGTGTCGTATACGGTCGTAGATCGTGCAGAGGAGGAGAGTCGCGGGGACGGCGAGGTGGTGTGGGTCGGAGGGTGGTAGAGTCGGGTGGTGAAGGCAGAAGTAAAAGTACAACAAAAAGAAGGAGAAAGGTCCAGAATCCACCTCAGATGCTCCAGCTGATCTGATTCGGCCGAATAATTCTCTTCGGGCTGGGTCTCCACTTTTCGGCTGTGCGGAACGCCGCGCGGTTGGCTTGCATGTGAAATTGTGAATCGGACCCTTCTCTCCGGCAGTTGGCATCCTCCGTCCCTTGTTAAAAAGAGGTATTTTACATGCGCAAATCCATCACATAGGTACAAGTCCAACTCTACCTTGACGACTTCCATGGCAATGAACGAATGAATCCAAATGAATCGATGAATGGCTGCGGCAAGGGCAAGTTTGACAAAGAGAGAGCGAGAGAAACGCCCCTTTCTCTTTCATACGACTGTATCGCCATTCTACCTTCTACGGAGGGCTGAAACCTTCATGCTGTTGACGAGACTTCATCTGCCGTGGTTGTTTGACACGCATCACTCATAGTAGTCATTCGAATACGTTCCAGCTTGTGCTTGCGTCGCTGCCCACTCCTCACTAGACAAGCTCTGTTTCTTCTTCTTCGCCAGAGCGATCTTGTCTTTGTGCCAATCGCAGGCCCACTGACACGGCGGGTCTTCCTTCTCACCAAAGTAATCCGCTATCAGTTTATGCCGGCACACAGTCACACTTTCGCAATACTTGACCAGTGCCTGCACACTCTTCGATCGGTTGGCCTGCGCTTTTAGTGCCATCTCGCCCTTGCCACGCTGCTTCTCCATTTCTCGTTGCATCGTGAAGCTCAACCTTTCGCGGTCTTCGCGGCTGTAGTAGAGCATGCATATCGAAGCTTTGCCATCTCGGCCAGCTCGACCTGATTCTTGGTAGAATCCTTCAAAGGACTTTGGAATCTGCCAGTGGACTACAAAGCGAACGTTTTCCTTGTCAATCCCCATACCGAAGGCGGTAGTCGCCACAATCACATCATAACCATCCTTGTTCTTCACCCAGCCATCCAGGTGATCCTCCTTCTGCTCGATTGTCAGACCAGCATGATACGCTTTGGCGCCTATGCCATCATGTTGGAGGCGGGCGGCCAGCTGCTCAGTGTCCTTGCGGTACCAGGTGTAAATGATGCCTGACACGTTGGTCGGCCGTTCATTTCGCTGAGACAGCTCCTGCGAGCGGGCCACATTGTTCGTACGGCGCTCATGTGCCGATCGAATCCAAGCGAGAAAGTTGTCATAGCGATCTTCCTCTTCATTGGTAAAGCGGACCTCGAAATGTAAGTTCGGTCGACTGGTGGTCATGGCAAAGCTCTGGAGCCTGGACTGATCCAGCCCCAACGTCCTGATCACATCTTCCCTTACAGCCTGAGGAGCTGTGGCAGTGCAGCATATCATGGGAACATCCGGAAATTCCTGCTTGAACCAGCTGAGCTCTTTGAAGCTGGGTCGAAAGTCGTGTCCCCATTCCGATATGCAGTGAGCTTCATCCACTGCGATTCTGGCTAGTTCTCTCTGTTGATACACTGTCTTGAGGCTGTTTCGGAAGTGGTCAAGCTGACAATACTCAGGGGTAACGTATAATAAACGGATTAGAGGATGGCCACTTTTGAGATCGGCCATGATAGCCTGTTTGGTGGTTTGCGAAGTCGTGCTGTTAATGGTATCTACCTTGATATTCGCAGCTCGGAGACCTGCCATCTGATTGTTCATCAATGCAAGCAGTGGTGAAATGACTATCGTGATTCCGAAGTCCACCACTGCTGGGAGCTGGTAGCACAGCGACTTGCCGAAACCAGTGGCTGCTTGGAGGAAGATATCATGGCCATCCAGAGCAGCCGTCACGACCTCGCGTTGGACTGGTCTGACAGAGTCAGATTAGGCAATGTCCAATGTAAGCTCCAGCATACCTGAACGTATTCCTGCCGAAGACCTTTCGCAGGGTGAAGTCGATGTCGACTTTCTGACCCAGCTTTCGCCCTGGCACACCCGGCATTGCTGCTGCGTTCAACTGCCCTGCCTGGTGATCTCGCTTCTCTACAGATAGCAGATCAGATTCGTGAAGTTCCGCCAGCTCATACTGATTGCCGATGGTCTTCGCGTCTGGTTGGAAGTCGAATGCCTGTCCCCGATGCGATGATGTCGAGCAGAAGGTGGCAGACGTGAATGCATAGTACGCGCCAAGAAAATTTAAAAAAACGCGATTGGGCAGGATCAGCCCGCTCAAGCAGTTCGTCCACGAGGAAAAGATCGTATCACCCGAAAAGGATGGAAGAAGGCAAGAAGCATTGAAAGGAATAGAGGCAATATGTATTTGGTACTTGAAAGTACAAACTACATGTACCTGATCTTACTTTCATACGACTGCGAAATGAAGGCATAGGTACATAAGGTATGCTCGAGTCCAAGATAAAACGGTTACTTCATAAGATACATATCTCTTTGTAGCCGTGTCGATATGAGTGATGCCTCTATGTACGAAAATGGCTGATTTCGATATGCATGTGACCGAAGAGCTTCCGAGGTAGAACATCACTGAGATGGACTCTTTCACTGCCATCCTGCGTGTGGAGCCCTCTGATTCTGCTGCTTGACAGACAGAAACCTCCCAAGTCCAAGCAGTGCCGTTCACAGCGTCATCCTGTGCATCCTGTGCTAGAATCGTCTAGTCCGTATCAGTCGGATCCCAATCCGTGACCAGATACTCATCCAACCCATCCATCCTCTCCATATCTTGCCCGCTAATCTCAAACCCTCCGACTTGTGCATTCTCCTCTATACGGCTCTGATTCACGCTCTTCGGCAACGGCACATAGCCATGTTGTAAACTCCATCTCACCAGTAGTTGTCCACTCGTGCAACCATATTTCTTCGCCAACTCCACGATTGCGGGATGTTTCATGCGTAAAGCTCGAGCAAGAGGGGCATAAGCTTCTACTACAATGTCATGTTTCTGACAAAATTGGGTGAGAGCTGTGCGAGTATTGAACGGGTGAACTTCGATTTGGTTGACAGAGGGGAGGATGCGTGGGGAGTAGGCGAGCAGTTCCATAATCTGATGCTAGCCTGTCAGCCAAAGTGGGAAGTAGCAAAGTCAGAGGGCGAGAGAGGAGGGTGGAATGGGATACATGTAGAGAAGACATCGGACGTACGTGTTTCTCTCCATAATTCGAAACACCTCCAATCCTCACTTCCCCAGCGTCGATAGCATCCTCTACAGCCCTCCAACTTTCCAATCGATCCCTCTTGCCGCCGTAGGGACTATGCAGCAAAAAGAGATCGATATACCCCAATCCGCACTCTTTTACAGATTTCGTGATACTCTTCCTCGCGCGATCATAGTCGCTGTTACTCGCCAACTTGGTCGTGTAATGGATGTCTTCTCTCTTCACTTCTGGATGCTGTTTTAGCCAACTCTGAATGGCTGAGCCCACCTCTTTTTCGTTGTGGTACATTTGAGCAGAGTCGACTGCGCGGTAGCCTGCATCGAGGGCGTATTTTACTGCCTCAGAGGCCTCTTTACCATTCATTAGGTAGACCCCTAGGTGGATTCGAGGCATTGATCGGCCATTGTTGAGGGCGATGCGCGAGGCGAGGGAGAAGGATTCAGACGCCATCGTGGAGATGATGGACGTGTGGTGTAGGAAGCTTGTGGATACGGGCGGTGCAGTGGAGAGGGAGATGAATAAGGTAAGGTATCTCAGGTGAGGTAGTAATGGAACCTGGAAGTCAGTGGCAGTATGAAGAGACTACCTCCTACCTGTACCTCCTACGAGCAACTTGGAGTGGCCATTACAGTATGACGTTGCTCTGCTCTTGCAGCTGGTGATGTCGTGCGTGCTCATGTCGTATGTGTGAGTCTGTGAGATACATGTATGTCGCGGGCACTTGCTCCCGCGCGATATTGGACAGTGCTCTCACGAAGCCCATCGTGGTATTATCGACAGGCTGTGTATCTATAGAACTACCGACACGATACTTCCGCTCCGCTCCGCTTAGTCTACCCTCCCAACGGGGACCGAGGCTCGGTGGGAGGAATCCAAGGACCCTTTCCTTTGTTCAAAGTGGTTTCCCATCCCTCCTCTCCTCTCACCTCACCACCCCCACCCCCACACTCGCACATGGCCCCCATTGAAAAGGGCGAGACGGCGGCGGGCGTGGCGGAGATAGACGGATGAGTGCTTGTTGCCATGTCCAAGGACCAAATTGTGGTCTCGAATAAATGATGGCCACGATAAGGTAGGTAAGGTAACCTTCTCTCCCCCGACCACATCAGCTGTGCCGCCCGAACGAGTCTCTCTTCCGTCTCTGCACAACCTCCTACAATCCTCACTGCATGCAGAGACGCCTCCAGCTCGCTTGCATGACTTCACCGCCCAATTAGCCCAACGCCTTCCGCCTCACCTGCGCCCGCCCTAGCTTCCACGCAAGCACCGGACCCTAGAACGAAGTGAATCTGAGACGACGGTACGGCAGGGAATAGAAGGAGAAGTACAGTGCAGTACAGACAAACCGGCATGGGCTCGAACCCACCTCACGCCACCTATGGCAGCTACCATCACCTTCCCTCCTACAACCAACAAGGGCCTTACCTCCATGGCTCTGCTCCCTCTGCCGCCGCTCGTCCTATAGACTCGGCCATGGACAATCCTCCCTCTCACGTCGGCGTGTCAGATCCCAGCTTCGACATCCTCGACTGGCATCCTGCCTTCCTGTCCTGCCAGCGCTACTTTCTCGATCATGCGCAATTCGAGCCGGGCACGCAAGCAGTCTGCGCTCTCATCAATATCCGCCTTCCGTTCCAATGGCTCGCCACGCCCGTCACCTCGTCCACCCCGCCAGCGCATGGTGCTTCAAACCAACACACATTCAGTTTCAATGCCT
Organism: Sphaerulina musiva SO2202; assembly: GCF_000320565.1. NCBI lineage: Eukaryota > Fungi > Ascomycota > Dothideomycetes > Mycosphaerellales > Mycosphaerellaceae > Sphaerulina > Sphaerulina musiva. The sequence continues at coordinate 634,198 of NW_016017394.1, forward strand.
ACTCCCGTGGCGGCAGTAATGTCAACAGTCCCCGCTCACGCGAACAATCACGCGACCACGCTGGCGGCGGTGGTGGTGGTAGCAGCAATCATAGCAATGCAACGCAACTCCACGTCTCGCCCGTCCCTTACATTCGTCGCCTCGTCGTGACGGGCTTCGACAAGGCCGCAATTCTGCATGGTTTCTTTGGCGACGATTATCAACGCGGCATCCTACCTCACGTGGAATGTGAAAGGAGGAACTATCTCTTCGCTGCAAAACATGGTGGCTGGAGAAGTTGCAAGAAACAGTATGATGTGGGCTCAGGCTATGGGGAGGATGAGACGGTGCCTTTTATGAAACCTTTGGACGAGGCGACGGCGCAAGAATTGGCAGCTGCCGAGAAGCAGTGGAGTAAATGGTTGGCTATGGAAGACTGGATGGTCGGGCCACGCGCGCCTGGTGGAGAAGAGGGGAGGTCTTTCGAGGAGCAGGAGAGGAGCTTTGCAGGTAAGTTAACATTGAGTTTCTTGCCCTCACCATGTTCAGTATGCAAGGACTCTCTTCTGACACTAGGATCGACAGGAAGTCGAGGTCGAGACAGTACAAGTGGACTTCCCAATGGTGTTGCAGACGTTCCTCCGGACGGCATGCATGAGCGCTATCGTTTGAGGTAGGAAAGCGGACGTGACCCTCAGGCTGCATATTCAAGGAGATCTAGGTCTCCGCGGCGGGGGTCACAGGAGGCGGCCAGGATGAGTGCGCTGTCGACTTGGAGTAGGAGGGAGAGGAATGAACAAGGTATGCCGGCAGCAAATGTAGGTGCCTGGAAGCCTGGAGAAGGAGGGTGATCCTCATCACCATATCGGTGCGAGAGGCGCAGGATTCAGTTGGTGAGGTCTGGATAGCTCGTCCCCCATCCTCCGGTGTGGGGGACGAGAACATGTCCCAGGCGCGCGAGACTCAGAACGCGATGAGCTCGAATGGCTTGGGTGCTTTTCGTGTCTTGTAGGATATCATGACACCTAATTGGACGGTACTAACAGGACATACTTATGTAACATGATAATGAGCTAACTTATTCTACCCCGAACTCGTTCTGTCTTTCGGCCTGCTCATCTGTTGTAGCGACTTCAATGTTTGGAACGATTTGTAGTTACCTACTGTAGTAGGGGTAGCGTTTGCTGAGTGGTACTCTGCGTCTGGCAAGCACATGTGTGGTATAGGTTATTGCAGTGACTACCGTACCTTGCCGTCCGGTAGGCATATATGAAACCTCTGGAGTCTTGGCCACGTTGCTTAAATTGCACATATGATCTCTCCGTTATCCAAGCATCATCATACTCCTCTGCAAATACACCTCATGTATATTGCTGCCAGCCACAATTCGAGCCAGTATCGAGACTCGCCCGCTACATCGTGTGCCTTCTTTTCCTACTATTCTTGCGGTCTCTCTTCCTGAAGATGCATCTGCAATATCTGACCGTCATGGCCACTTCGTCCAACCCTGCAAGATCAACGACAGCAGGCCATCACCAGCTAGCATCGGACAAGGACGAGTAAGAGGCTTGCAGCTGCTAGTGATATATGCATTGCTTATCAGACATTCTTCTCCTGTTGCTCTGCCAATCAATCTATGCCCACGGCAGTTCTTATCTCGTCCTTTTCACCTTATCGCATCTACTAGAACTACGGGTCCAGCAGTACCTGCGGCCAGCGACGGGCAACTCGATGACTTCTTCTCACATGCCAATTGTTCACCTGCACAACGCCAACCAGGCAATGGACCCCGTCTGGGTCGGCTGATGGCTGCTGATGGAGAAGCAACAGCGCAGTCCACGTTCCCCGGTCCAGGGTCGGAAGTATAAGAGTCGAAAGGAGAGGCCTTGCGATGCTTGTAAGTTCATTACTGACAGTGTGCTCGTCTTCGAGAAAAAAAAACCTGCAACCTCTTGTTGACAATCGGTCAAAAGGCAGGCGCCGCAAAGTCTGCTGTATTCGTGAATCTGGCGACGATGCCTGCTCTCTATGTCGAATGCAATCGCAGATCTGCCGATATGACCAAGGGCCTACGCCAAGAAGACGTCGACCAGCGGCGTCGATGCCTACCTCCAGTGAAAGCGAAGTGACTACACCCGGTGCAATGTTACCGCAGACGTCAGCCTCGCCATCTGTAGAGAATCCGGAACGGACTCGTAGCGAATGGATCTCCCAATACGTTGGCCTATCTGGCGACCAAGACCCTCTTGTCTTGAGGCATGCGAACTTCAACAAATCCAACTACTACAAGAATGGAGACTGGGGTTGCTTGAGGTTACGAAGCGACGGCACGACTCCATCGTTATTCACTGTCGTGCCAGACAGCCATCTGGATGCCAGACCTCCCTACTATCCGCCCAGCTCCCTGCTCGATGCAGCATATCCATTACATCATGAGCTGTTATCGAGCTACTTCGAGGTGATTCACACTTCATTTCCACTGCTCGATCCCGCACGCTTCACCAAGGGAAACAAAATCGATTTGCCTCTCCTCGGCACCATGTATAGTCTCGCGCAGCCCTTCTGCTCGGCGGCTGCAGACCTGTCTTATGTTCCGATTAACTCCTTCGTGTTCCAGGCACTCCCGATCGAAGCTCGTGCACCGCGATTGGATACCGTGGAAGCTAGTCTTTTGTTCTTACATAGACATACTCAGATTCACCGCGCACCGACTACTCCTGGTCTTGATGCGGAGATTGGTGCTTTGGTAGGCATGTGTCACGACGCAGGTTTGAATGTCGACCCTACGCACTGGGATCTCTCTGCCAGCGACCGGAGTCGACGCAAGAGGATCTGGTGGGCTCTCTACATCTCCGACAAGTGGGCAGCGCTGGGGCTTGGTCGCCCATCATTCATCAGCGAGGACGCCTGCAACGTGCCATTGGTAACGCTTGCAGACATCCCTTCTGCCACTGTGAGCAAAGATGCCCTGCCCAAGACGAGTTCTCACATGTTTGTTGCCATGGCAGCTCTCACGCAGATTCTGGCTGCGATCTTGTCTACTTTCTACACGCTCAAAGCCGCTGAGCAGATGACTCGCGCAACGCCGTCTGAAGCGAGCAGCATCAAGGCTTTTTTTGAACGGCAACTTCTCGAATATCACACGAGATATCTGTCGCCATTGGAACGTATTGTCGACCTTTTTCTCGACCCTACTGGTGAGCCCATTCACCTTTTCCTCCTCGCATCCAAATACTTACTCCATTCAGGCACAGTCTTTCTTGCATTCTATACTGTGGAGATTGTCTTGTATCGAGCACTCCTGCGATGCGTATCACCAGCCGAGCCACTCTGTATACAAATCCGGCATCAATCAAAACAAGTCATGCTCGCAATATCCAAACTGCTCGAGAACCTGCAAGTGACTCGACTGCGAGCGTTTTGGTGGTCACCTATCTCACGCATCAATTTCGCGCTCGCTGGCGGCTTCATGTTTTCCATGTTGCTTTCATCGATCACGGACGAAGATATCGAGTACTGGTCATCTGAAATTACGAGATACCGCCGACTGCTAGATATGCAAAGTATGTCTTTTGACACAACCAAACTTGCCGCTGCTCGAATGAGCGCTCTGGCCAATGTTAGTGCAGGTGGACGACCGCACAGTGCAGGAAGTGGAAGTATCGACCCCAAGCAGGCGTTCTGTCGCGACTTTGGCGCTGAGCTCAATACACTATGAAATGTGCAGAATGTCTCGGAGGATTGGGTTTCTGATCCCCTCTGATATCGCTATGGCCTATGGACTTTTCGACTTACGCTCTGATGGGCAAAACCACAAGCCTCTGACTGACCGCCACTACTATCTCTACTTCACAGCCCTGACTGGCTGACATTGATTTCACAAGTCACAGCCCCAATTGGCTGCAACTATTGCACACCCTTCACCGCATCTGACGGGCTATAGTCACCATATTCACCTCGCTGCCCCTCTAGATATGGCTATGGCACGTGCCGAGTATAGGCCGGCTGTCTTGTGCAATGGAAGCGCCATGGCTCACGCCAGGGCTAAGGGCAGACCCCAAAATGTCTAGTCGCAGACCCCATTCCTGAGTCATTAAGTTATTATCGTACCCTACGATATTACCAATACCTTCCAGCGGCCAGCCTCACCTAGGACGTAGGAGGTAGCAGCTTTACTTCACATTGCACCCTGAAGGATACCCCTCTCGATTCTTAGCCCCCCTTGGGGGGTTGGGGGTGTTGTAATTTGGAAGCTATGGACCAAAAGAGTGTGATTGAGTGTGTACAATCTGTTTGACTACTGCCTTGAGAAGGCAGTGTCTGCATCTATTTATGCTGTCAATACTATTATGCTGTCAATGCTATTATAATAGTTCTCTGCCTATCTCTAATAGTAGAGATTGATAGCCCTATAGCAGAGATTGATAGCTCTATAGCACTATTAAGGTAGCTCTATAGCACTACTCATGCCCGATATCGCCCTATATGAATCCATCACATCTGTCACTTTGATAGTGTTGATATATCTCTTATCCCTCGGCCTGACCCGGCCTTGGCCTCCTGTTATCCAGGGATCACAACAGGGGGGGGGGGGCAATCTAGTCGGTGCCCCCGAGGTATTTGCTTTCTACATACTACCTACGAAGAAAAAGCGAAAAAGCGGAAGCCTTCCGAGGGAGACGGCGAGGGAGGCGCGTTGTTTTTCAGGGGGTGGGATTACAGCGGAAGGGTGCGGTAATAACTTGATGACTCAGGAATGTGGCGATCACTTTGGGTGTTCCGCTTCTTCTGCTACCCAGGAGCCCTGGCGCATGGCTCACGAGAGCACAGATATAAGCATAGGTAAGGTACCGTCGGGTATCAGGAAAAACGAGCAAGGAACGGAAAACAAAGTTCGGCATCTTATATCGGCAAATCATTCTACCTCCTGGCACTTACCGTATTCTTTTATACTCTTCACATGGCGATCTCGTGGCAGCGTGCCGAGATACCTCCTACGGTATACTGCTCTCAGACCAGGACCATTCCGGCTAGCAGCCTAGCACCACTAAGCTTCGCTTTAAGGTAGCCGGCTTGGAAGTCGACATCCTGAGCGGATCATATCAGAGTTGGATAGCCTGCCGGGATACCGGCTTCTCGAAGCCGATGAGAAGTTGGATGACGCATTCCCTCATGGACGACACCTCCTGTTACAGTGGCTGTATCCAGGACCCCAAGCTGTACTTCACTTTGAGATAGCCGGCTGGGAAGTCGACATCAGGAGCCGAACGGATCGACGTTGGATAGACATATGATGAGAGATCGATAGATCTTCATGAATGTCACCCCCAACCACGGCCAGCCATCCCAGAGAGACTCCACATTCAATGGCAATGTCGTTCGAGGTCAATGCCATAGGTGAGCTTATCCCAACAGTCTACAATGGAACCTGTGACTTCACCCACATATCACATACAGTATGCGTTGAGAACGCAAGGGCAATGCCATATCCTTTCGACACTATAGTTCGTTTTGCCAGGTAGTCTTAGTGTCATTTACTGCATTATCCGGAACATGACATGATAGCTATCACGACTCCGTTGTGTGTCTATGCAGCTACGCTCCTATAAGAGTGCTTTCCACTCCCAGCTCGTCTGTCTTACCGAGTCCTGCAAGTAACAGCAGCACCATGGCAACTGGATCGCCTCTCGGCAGCCCGAAGAGCAGCCCAACGAGCCCTACTACTACTTCTACTATTACACCATGTGCAGATTACCCGAGAAGAGCTTCGACAGCATCAGCATTCGCAAAATCAGCGGGTCAAGAAGCTCCGCTTCGTCTTATGGGACGTCGAACGACGACGAGGAATCTCGACGTTGATCAAACAGAGGCATTAGCGTACGATGGGGACGACAACACACCCTCAAAGATTGGTCAATATCTCCACAGAGTACATTCGGCATCTGTCATTGCGAGATACGCGCTCTACATCCTGCCGGTGTCCATGCTTCTGGCTGTACCAATGATAGTGACAGCCAATGCTCCTTACAGAGCCGATGGCATTCGTCTGCTCGGACTGTTCATCTGGATCGAGATCATATGGCTTACTTTTTGGGTAACAGATCCTCGCTCTACCATGTGTATTGAATGTTCTTGCAACATGTGCTGATCGAGATACTGTAACGACCAGGCATGCAGAATTACTTCTAAGGCGATGCCTTTTGTCTTTCAGGCAGCGTGTGGGCTCCTCAGCAGCGGGATACGAAAGTACTCGCTGGTGCTTCAGACACTGGAAATCCCCACGTCGATTCTCCTCTGGTGTATCATCGCTTTTGCGGCGACCGATGTCATTTTCGTGTTCGACAAAGAAGACTATCACCACCAGAAGAAAGGCCAGTGGGTCAGGGTACTCAAGCACATCTGCCAGGCTAGCATCATTGCAGCAGCCATTTTCGTAGTTGAGAAAACCATCATTCAGCTGATCTCGATTGCGTATTATCAGAAACAATACGGTGCGTCACACGGGAGCTCACCCACTATGGCGATATTGGACTAAGTCTCGTGCCTTTAGCCCACAAGATTCGAGAGAGCAAGAGATTGATTCGTCTTCTTGATCTTCTCTACGATGCCTCGCGTACACTCTTCCCCGAGTTTGGCAGAGAATTTGCACGCGAAGACATCGAAATTCACAGAGAGACCTTTATCGATCTGCGAGCCAAGATGGAGACTAATGGCATTAGTCTTGGGAGCAAGGTTCTGGGTGGCGTCCACAGAGCCAGAGACAAGGTCACTGCGGTACGCAACATACCTGGATCAGCCCCAACTACCTCAAGTCTACTTGCTGACCATGGTGTACATGATCTGTTGTGTAGGCGATCGGTACTATCGCGAGCGATGTGACAGGCCGTCACATTTCCAATACCTCCAACGCTCACTCTATCGTATCCAAGGCTCTGGAGACGGAGAGGGCGTCGAAGGCGTTGGCGAGGAGGCTTTTTTCGTCTCTTTGCTCGGTGGGACAGGAAGCCATATACAAGTGAGCCTTCTTGAGCGGACCTGCATGAAGAAGAAGAAGAAGAAGAAGTCTCACTAACAAGTCGCTTTGTTTCCCCCCTCCCCACTGGAAGACAAGACGTCCTCGAAGTCCTTGGACCAGGAAGAGAAGCTGATAGCGAAGAGATATTCAACATACTTGACCGAGACGGCAATGGAGATGTCAGTATTGACGAAATGACCATGCTCATCGTCGGCTGCGGTAGAGAACGCAAAGATCGTGCAAGTAGTATCCAGGACATTTCTTCCGCTATTGCAGTACTCGATAGGATTATGACCATTATCGTCATCATTGGTGAGGCCTCGCCCTGTCTATGTACCTAATTATACTGGTAGTGCGTCTTAGGTCACTGACACAAGGGATAGCAAGCGGATTCATATACGCCATCTTCTTCAGCAAGACTCTCGTGACGAAAAGTCTCCAACTCTGGGCGTCAGTCAGCGGTCTGTCGTTTATGATTGGCGGCACCGTGACGGAATTCATTGCGTGTTGTATATTTTTGTTTGTGAAACATCCTTACGATGTGGGTGAGTAAGCGATTCCACCCTTTCACACTCCCCCATTGTGCACACATCACGCGTGGCATGTTGGGAACAGGTAGTGAGAAAACAAAAATTCCATGCTCACTCACTCACACTCTGTGCTCGACAGGTGATCGGATCAATATCACGAATCCCCAAATGGAAGAGTCGGAACTCGTCGTCAAGCATATCAGTTTGATGTACACCATCTTCAATCGTGTGGACAACGAAGCGATCGTCCAAATCCCTCGTAAGATTTCTTTCTCTCTCTCTCCTTTTCTCATCACATCCCACAGAAAGGGGAAACCAAAAAGAAAGCGGCCTCGCATCAACTAACGTCCTCGGGGTTCTTTTTCTAACAGACAACGTCGCCAACAAATTCTGGATCGAAAACATCACCCGCAGCAAAGCCATGAAGGAACGCATCTCCCTCTGCGTCTCCTACCTAACCAGCATGGAAGACATCCTCACCCTCCGCCAGGAAATGGAACACTTCGTCACCGCCCCAGAAAACAGCCACGACTTCCTCCCCGACTTCGACATTGAACTCCAAACCATCCAAGACCTGCGCAGCCTCGAACTCCGCATCGAAATCCGCCACAAAAGCAACTGGGCCAGTGACAAAGTCCGACTCCACCGACGCAACAAATTCCTCTGCGAGCTCTTGGAGGCTTTACGGCGTGTGGGCATTGAAAGACCCGGAGATACTCCTGGACCGGATAATCCGAGTTATGTGGTTGAGTTGAGGAATGACGAGACCATGGAATTTAAGAAGGAGAAGCAGGAGAAGGTGAAAGAGAGGAAAATTAAGCAGGGTAGAGTGACGTTGGAGGAGGTTTTGCCGACGGGATTGAATGCCGCGCAGGAAATGTTTCCGGGGTTGAAGAAGAGGAGTGTGCTGGAACAGGAACAGGGGAGAAGACCTTCGATGTGGTCGCCGATTTGAAGCCCAGGGGAGGAGGGTGATCTAGTTAGGTAGGTAGGGGTGGACTTGTGGCTGGGTTTTTTTGTATATAGCATTGTACACCTACATAAATGATAGACAATTTAAGGTTACCATCAAGCAAGCAGCTTTCGTGGTGTAGTTGGTTATCACGTCAGTCTAACACACTGAAGGTCTCGAGTTCAAACCTCGACGAAAGTAACGATCTGTATAACTTCAGTTCCGTTGATCCAGTTGTTCATTCAACTCTGCGCTTGAACTTTTACCTTTTTACCATTTCCTGGCTCTGCCTCATGCCTTTTTATGCCGTTGCATGCCTGTTTTGGCCCTGTGTTTTTTTTTTGCGCGTGGGGAGGGGGAATGCCAAGCTCTCTGACCAATCGAGCTCGTCCTTCTTTCTTTTCTTTCTACTTCACCGCCCACTCTTTCCCATCCTCCTCCATGTGATCGATTTGCGTGAATATCGTCTTATCAGCTGTCTGGATATGTCTCAGATTTGAGGACGGAGTTGCTTCGGGTTTTGTTGCTGTGCTGGCCAGCATTGATGCATTAAGAGATATCTGACATGCTATCAAAGCAGGGGCGACGACGCTCCGAGGATTTCGAGATGGAAGTCCAGCGGCACAAGCTCACTGCGACGACGGGAACATGACGATGAGCAAGCCACAATATAACCTTCACTGTTGAAGACTGCTCAAGGACCAGGTCTTAATGACTAGGTAGGTATCGACAGATTCGACAATACGCGAGAATTTCAAGCATAGGTACCGATGGACTATACCACTTCTATAAAATCTCGAACCGCTTTCGAGTGCAACGGTATCCACACTCTCAAGTTGAAGAAGACCATTGTCGAAACGCTATATAGCACCGCGCGCAACTGGTACTCCTCTTGCTCGTGTGTATGCTAGCGAAGAAGGCCGTCTGGGTGGGGGAAAGCTCTACTCTCGTGCTTTTTTCTCGTGTGCTTGCAATAACAGAGACCTCCCGAACTCCTTTCGCTGTGTTTACTGCGTAAAATCATCCATCTGAGCCTCACCACACCTGCCCGTCGTCATACAAACCGCCGAAAAGAACCGTCGACACTAGGCACTGCCGACCCATCACTCCCAAAACTGACGAAGGTCTTCTCGTCAGTTCTTGACGAACGCTTTTCTCTGACCTTGAAGTCAAATCTCTTCATGTTCCTCGACCTTTGCTTCCAGGTGCTTGATATACTCGACGGCTTTAGCATAAATCATCGCTTTGTTCCTCTTATGCGTCGACTTCAAGCCACGCGTTAGAGGACTTCTCGAAAGCTGCTCATCTGCCACCGCAGCAGGTATACCCGGAGCACGCAAGGTAGGAATGGCAGCTCGTAACTCGGCCACCGAATTCCCCAATCGATCGCGATATCGTTTCTCGACCATTGTGTGCGGGACCTGGTGTGGTGGCTGCGTGGAGGGCCGTTCACATGGTGCGCTTCCTACAAAGAGGGAATGTTGAGAAGGAGGTAACTTGACAACCGGCGGTGCGAAAGCTTGAGATTCCATCGTGGTGGATGATATCAGGAGGGAGGACTTACGGGGTCTCCCTCTTCGGCGCTTCGTCTTGGAATGGTCTGGGGAGTCGAGCGGGTTGGATATTGCGGGAAGACCCATCGAGTCCTCTATGGCGTTGACAGGGGATGATACCATGGAGGTGATGGACGATACGGTCTGAGGGCTGTCCTCGTAGGTATCGCAGAAGAGGTTGTACTGTGTGTCGAGCTGCCAAGGCCGTATCGTGTTCTCGACGAGCTCGGAATCATAATCACTGTGAGAGATGAGGGGCTCGAATTCCAGGCCGAAATCTGTACTTTCGAGAGCACAGTACGAAGGATTGTTGGCGGCGAACAAATCCGTCGAATCCATATCCAAAAGCTTGATGCAGTCCATATTAGTTGCTGCTGCTGCTGTATCTGGACTCTGCTTATCCAACTTGCATGCGAGGACCCATGTGTGGTGGAGGATACATGTATGTAGGGTGCCATGATCTCCTTTAAGGACTCAGCGTGAGGAACAGCCACGGGCTGGCTCTTCATCGGTCTCCCCTCGCCCCCGAATCCTTACCTCGTCCGGACAACTCTCTAGATCGATGGAAATAGAGAGCCCTTTTTCCCCCGCTCCCTTTTATTTTCGCTTTTTTGCTATCGAGGAATGCGCAAGCCATGTATTTCCCACTCGTTGAAGCCGGCCATTTGCCGGATTCAGAATTCCTAGGCAACCTTGCGGGGTATCTTTTGTTTGGTGGTAATGCTGGCAAACCTAGAAGGCGGTCTAATCAAGGTGTGTGGGTGGGTTGCTTTAGAAACATCGTAAACAGAATGTTAGAATAGCAAAAGAAAAAGGAAAATAAAAGAATTAATTTTTTTGAATTTTGAGGCGGGCGGTGCTTTGCGAAGGGATAAGATTATTTGATGATGTCGAAATTCGTATAGGTATGGTTTTACCGTGTTTACCTGTATCTCCCTCGTTCACGTATTCCAGAACCAGGCACCGTAGTCTATTGTAAAAAAACATCATCAACATCGTCGTCATCATCATCCTCCTCCTCCTCCTCCCAAGCCACTATCATCCAGACCAACTGTTCTTACAACATCACCTCTCTCTCTCTCTCTCTCTAGCTCCCTGTCTCTTCCACCACCTTACCCATTTTTGAACCTAATTCATTAGGGCCCGGCCCGGTCAGCATGACTAGTCCAAGAAAAGCAAGAAATAAAAAAGGCGAGGTCACAACAGTATGCATGCCATGCCATGGCATGCAATGGTAATAGGGAGGGGAGGGGGGGCGCGGGTGATTTTATCCGGAATCGGTGACTGCACCGTTGTGATGTTCGGCGTAGACTTGATTTATTTTTTTTTTTGCGGGTACCGAGCGTATAGTTGGTTATATTGTACCTAAAGGTAACCTAACTTACGGTAGGGTACCTTACCTATGGGTGCGTAAGGTGTTGAGGTAGGAGAAGGCTTCTTCTCGGGATAGGGCTGGCTGGGTATACGATGGAAGGGAAAGGAGGAAGGAAGTTTGGAGGGAGAGAAAAAGGATAGAAAGGGTTGAGAGGGTTGGCTGGGTGTTTAGTTACCTAGTTGTACAATTCGAGAGAAGATTATAATAATTGTTTCTCCCTTCAAGAAAACGAGTTTGGCAGAAGTCTAGCTAGGTAGTAGGCTATACAACGACGTACGTAAGGTAGTAGAGGTAGGAGTAACGGACTTATACTATATTATACCAACAAATGTGGGTATAACGACGGATTAAAGAAAAAGCATCCACTTTCATCATTCTGCATACGCACGATTAGTCATTTTTTTTCTTCTTCTTTCTCCTTTCTTCTTTTTCTTTCTCAGGCCTCCACAATAAAACGCACTTCCTTTCTTTTCCAGGCTAGGATTTTCGATCATTCTTCAGAGAGATATAACCTAGAGACCATAGTGAGTCTAACCTGACCCACTCACTCTACCCTACTGTACGACCGCTCCTGCTCTCCTGTGCCCATCTCCACTTCCGTCGGGGACTATTGCGGATTCCGCGGTCCCCGACGGAGCGGCACGATGAAGTCAGTTTTGACTGCAGTCTTTCGCCGGAGAGTTCTCTAGAGAGAGGGACAAGGGGGAAGAGGGAGAGGAAGAGAGGAAGAGAGAGAGAGGCGGAAGATTCAGAGAGGGAAGCGAGATTGTAGACTGTTGGGACATATCTGTTTCTCCTTACCCTACCCCTGAGATTTGCGCTATAATATCGATGATAAGGTGGGGAGAAGGAAGAAAGAAAAAGAATCCTTTCAAACGTTCTAAAGACTATATGGTCTTTTTTGAATGATGAACCAAGTCTATTCAATTGTTTCCCATTACTCAAACTCCTCCTCTTCATTTCCTTCAATATACCCCCTATTCCCTATTCCCTATCACCAACAAAGCAAAAACAAAAGAAAGAAAAGGAAAGCAACCCCCTCCTAGCCTAGCACTCCATCCTCCATCCTCCATCCTACTCCTCCTTAGCCAGCCAACTACCTCCTAGCTCCAACAAGTTACTTACTACTAGTAGGTTAGGTATGTACCTACGGTACCTTACCTCCTCCCTTCCCTCATAAAACCAACCAGACTAAGGTATGTAACTAGCACTACCTCCTACCTTACTCTCCCTCCTAGCTCCTAGCTCCTTGACTTATAGATTCAACATTAGGTAAAATTTCCACAACAATATGAAACCCTCCGTCTCCATCTTCGTCTTTATCAAAAAAGAGGGGGGGTCTAGTTGTACTAGACAGACAGACCAGACTCTCTCTGCGACAGACTACCTCAGGTATAGTTTTAAGGTAGGAGGTAGCAGACATGTTTTTGATCGAAGGGAATCTACTTGAGTCGAGCTAAGTCGAGTCGAGCAGAGAGAGAGAGAGAGAGAGAGAGAGAGAGAGAGAGAGAGAGAGAGAGAGAGAGAGAGAGAGAGAGAGAGAGAGAGAGAGAGAGAGAGAGAGCTGAATCGAGAGTGTCTATTTGCCTACTTGCCTGTCTGTCTAAGAGAGGAGTCAGTTCCTTGCCTCAGGCTGCCTCGGCCTCTCTATGGCGTACCCAATTTTGACAGTAATGTCAAATTTAGGTACCTAGGTAGAAACTGAACTTACTGAGGTCGTTTCATTCCACGAACTGAGCTTTTTCCTTCTCTTCTCCTCCTCCTCCTCCTCCTTCTCCTTCTGTGATGCAACTCCTCGGCATGCTGCAGGATCAGGACCATGCTATCGATAGAAGGGAGGTACGATATAAGCTTCGCTGAAAGAGGAACGCGTTGAATTGTTACTTTCATTTTCGTGTGGACTTTCCCAGACTGCCCCATGGCAAGCCTCGGGGGGCCGATATGTACACTTCCCCATCCACTTCCCCCGTATTCTCTTCCTCCAGCGCTCCTGATCCTCCCATATATCAGGAAACAATACCTGTCAATACCGCTCAAACATTAATCCTCTCTATGTTTCGACGCCTTCCCGCTTCCCTTCTCACCTTCGCACACGGTAGTGGGTTGTGTACGACAGGTACTGCCGCCTCCCTCCCCAGAAAATGCCCCGAGGAAAAAAAAGGCGCCTCATCCCGCCATCTTCTAATGCAGTTTTCAAATGAATGACAAGAAAAGAATTCAATATGTCCCAGCGTTCGTGTAAGACTGGGTCGCTGGTTGTGTATGTGCAAACCCCACCCAGACCCCAGGTCCGCATGACATCTATAGTGTTGCAAGCAAAAGTGAAGAAAGGATTCCGTGGCAGCTGTGTGCACTACGCAGGGCTAGGGTCATGATGCAATGATGTCGCGCCGAGTCTAAATGCAATGGTGGTTCGTAACGCTCGTTATGGGCAATGGCAAAGGTCGCTTTCCAAACTCGAGTTCTAAGCATAGCTTGTCAAGTCCATCTTGGGACGGAGTTGTGTGGCGAGGTCGTCTCTCGTGGTGACCATCTCTTTCGGTATACGCGATACACGATAGGCGCCATCTCGAACGGCGTGTTGCTGCATGGCAGAAATACCCGAGCGATTGCTGCGTATACTGCCAGCATCACTTCCGCTATTTCCAGCCGGATCACGGATCTTGGATGGTGGTGCAAAGTCCAAGGCGGTAAATGTTCCAGATCTTCTCAGATGGTGAGGGGATGGTAGCACGTCTAACGCGTCGAAAGATGATGCCAATGGCGTGAAAGCACGCACGCTCGGACTGTATGGTCGTGACACGCCCAAAGGTGAGTCTGGTCGTCGACCATTCTGCAGCTCACGGAACGAGCTTGGCGGCGCAAAGTCCATCGAGTTGAAGACCATGTCGTCCTCTTTGAGTTTGTGCGGTGTGGGCAGACTGTTGAGTGCTTTCGGAGGTGGGAGCACCTTCTTGGGCATGGGTCGTCCTCTGGGTCCACCACCGGACATGGTCGAGTATGCCAGTGATGGGCGTCTCGAGTGGTAATGGAAGCCGGTGGACGAGTTATCGCTCACGCGCGGTCTGGCGCGGGGTGGCGGCGTCATGGCTCTTCGAGCAGGGCCTTGTGCCCATGGCTTTGGGTGCTGCTCCTGCGCGTAATATCCACCGCTGGCTGGATCGTACACTACACCGTCCAGGTAGCTGTCATCATACACGTAGCCAGGCTCGGTATACTGCGCATTCGCAGGGTGTGGCTTGCTGTCATCAAAGTACTCCTTGTAGAACGAGCGAATTCTATTTGCGCGGACTTCGGGATTGTCCTCGGGCACGTCAGGTGGTAACGGCCTGACGCCCATAACAGAGAGCCTGTTACCAGCTGCGATGGGTGCAGCCAGACTTTGTTTGCGTTCAGAGAATGCACTGGCAGGCGTCGGATCCTCGTTACCATACTCCGTGTAGATCATCATCGGATCGATGTCGTACGGTGCATCGTGATCGGTGACTGTCACGGTGTGAAGAGGCGCCCTGGAAACAGGAGCAGCAGGCTCGTCGTCTCCATAGTTGCTGGACTCTGGTCGGCTGGATTGATCAGCAGTCAGCATAGAGTCGCCTCTGGAGTTGAAGGAAGTGGAAGCAGTGGTGCTGGACATCCTAGGGGGAGGTGGTGGTAGCTGCTTGGCCACTGGCTCAGGAACCGTAGGCTCGTTGATGACGATCGAAGGAGAAGGCAAAGCCTCGCGTGGGGCGACCTGAAGTTCCTTTTCAAGAATTCCGGGGAGGCTCTTGTCCGGACCTGGGTTGTGGATAGCGGGAGGCACATTACTTCGGCTGATCGAGCCGTTCTTTTGACGAGGTAGCGGCAAGTCCCCAGAGGTAGTGATCTCTCGCGGTGACATTGAATCTGCTCGCTTCTCCAGCACGGTTTGAGACATGGGGCGAGCGTGAGCGAGCAGCCCCGCTTTGTCTTGCAGCGTGGAGTGATGTCCTGTGGACATGGAATACAGCGAGCCGTTGTCGCCCTGGAAGCGACCCGTTCGGATGGACCCGCCATCGGTGGAAGGTCGCATCAGGGTCACAGGCCGATATGGATCGTGTTCATCATGCGTCCTCGCCAAGCTATGTATCGATTCGTGGGAGCCGTTGAGTCCCGGTGGTAGCATGTAGGGACTGCCAATGTTCATGTCCATTGACAGCCCGGGAGTTCGCTTTGGCCGTCCATGGCCGCTGATCTCCTGCACGCTCATCTCAGGATGCTGCTTTTTTGAATTCTTGGATCGGTTCGATTTCGCATAGGCTGGCTCCACGCCGTCCATGCCAAAATCCAAGGACTTATGCGGGTCATGCAAGTCTTCATGCTTCTGCTTCGTGCGCATTCTGCGGTGCAAGACGGCGAGGATGACAGCAGCAATGACTAAAGGAACGCTGGCGAGGAGGTTAGCATCAGTCGGTTTACAATAGCCATCTGCTCCGCAGGTGGAAAGCGCACTCACATGACACCCATGGCAATAGCAATATTCTGCACATTCTGTTGCTTCGCGGGCGTTTCGCACAGGTTCTTGTCAGTACACGTCGCCTTGGCGCTGCTGCTGGTGGTGCTCCGCTTCGCCATGACATTCGTAGCCTCCTGCACGATTCCATCTGCTGCACGTTTGATCTTTTTCCGGTAGGCCTCACTCAGGGCCATATTGGAGTGCATATTGACCGCTCCTCAGTTCTCTTGGTAGCGCGGCCGCGGTGGTGCCTAATGGCGGTGCGGTGCACTGTTCTGGCAATGGCGAGATAGGCGAGGAAACCGAGCTCGGGGGGTGATGCGGTGCGGTGCGATGTGAGTTCGCAAACAGGCAGGAGGGCTCCTACTGTGACGTCGACTGCTGAAGCATTGGTATCGCGCGTGTGGCAGTTGTCAGTCTGTTAAATCTCACGCGTCGCTCTTGTGGTGAGTATGAGATGAGGATGGTGATGATGATGATGCGACCGCTGCTGTTGCTGTTTCAGGAGTTTCGGATATTCGTTTCTGGCTCCGGCGAACCGGTAAAGAGCGTGTTTGTGGTGGTGGTGGTGGGTGATTGATATTACGGTGAGTACAGTGAGAGAGTGACTGTGGTCGGAGCGGGAGGGCGTCGTCGGGGCGGCGGAGGGGGGGTGCTGAAGAGCAGTGGTGGTGGTAGAGGAGGTGGTGGTGTCGATGAGGTGCAAACGAGTGTGGTGGCCGGTGAGAACAGAATCGGGAAGTGGGAACTGGAGAGAGAGCTGGAGCGTCTCGACCAGGCCAGAGACCAGAGAGAGTGTTGGGCAATGCTCTCCTTTCTGTTTGGAATGGAACAAGAGGCCCCACTCGGCCGACTGTCATTGGCCGTTTCAAGTCCCGGGATCTTGATTGCGCTTCAATATAATCTCTCTACCCACTACTGATACCTCCACCTCCTACAGTAGTAATACTGCTGCCCTGCCCCCCATAAGCCCGACTCGCCGCCTCTTCTTCCTCGTTTGACATCCCTCGCCTCCCTCCCGCCGCTTCTAGACCGCCTTCCCCTTGCCAACCAGTTGCCAACCACCACCACCACCCACTCTCAGTCTCTCTCGAAGAGTCTCGAAGAGATAGTCTCGACATTGCCCATGCGGCCACTCTGCGACAGACGCCCGTACTACAGTCAGGTAGGTAGTACTGCACCACCACCACCACAATCACATCTGTCGTCGCCGATCTGCTGTGTGATATACCGTCGACTAGCACACATGCTGCACATGCTGCGGCGACCGTTGGTGCCGTGTTCCTGCACCGAGCGCCATCGACGACAATGGCGGTTCCGGGTGTTCCTGGCCGAGACTTCATTTGCCCTGTGCCTCCCTGCAGGAACCCGTCCAGCTCCAGCAACGAGCCAATGGAAACGGCCGGTCTCAATGCGAGACAGACTTTAGTGCCGCTTCGGTCTTTCGCCTCGTGCTTTAGCGCTTGGCCAAGTAGTGCGAATCCTTCTCGAAGAGCTCTTGTTGAACCCATTGGTGGAGGTAGGCACATGTACATGTACTGTAGTAGTTCTATCATGATGACCTCTACCTAATGTATTTGTCGAGAGAGCCATGTCCCACCGCGTTGCGAGAACTAGAATCTCCTCATGCTTCTCATATCAATTGTGACCCAAAACAAAACAAAATCACCCAAATCGGGCAATAAAGAGGTAATAAGTTAATAACTATCGTATCGACGTATCGACGCATCCCTTTCACATACAGTAACAGTGTGTGTGCGTTGATGAGTCGTGGGCTCTGTCAAAGCACCCGAAAAATGCTGCAGGACTTGAAAAAACCTCCCCCTACAACACCCATCCTAGCAGGATCTACGCAGTGTAATTTCCGTTCGGACCCGCCCAAAAAAAGGAACTTGAGACCACGCGACTCGGGTGCAACACACGCACGTGAAATAAAGGATCTACTACAATAGATCATGATGATGACGAGTCTCCATCGCATTGCTTTGCTCCCTTTTTTTTCTTTCTCCTGTGTATGTATCCCTTAGGGTTTCTTCTCCATGTGGAAAAGGTTGCTGTTGCTGTCGATCACAACGATGAAGATGGATAATATGTTGTTGTTACTGGCAACCCCCCCGCCCAGCACCGGGCCACACAGTCCAGTCTTTCTCACACTGATACGGGGTAACGGGGACGAGCCTGGTCATACGTCTGAGCGTTCTAAAAGCGTTCATATTACTATAGGGAACATTGATCTCCTTGATTTCCACTCTCATCACAAAGGAAAGTAGGAGAACTGGGAGGTCGCATCGGGTCAGACATACAGGCACATCACACATTCGTCCGATCTGTCATTGCCGTGTTGCACCGACCGTGTACAGGCGAGGCCATGGCCGTGAAGAAACGGTATCGTGAATTGCCTGAAGAAGAAGATGACTTAAATGAGAAACCCCCTGCGAAGCAAAAACATCCCAAAGAGGTTGCCAGCCTCCAGGTCTCGGGCTTGCACGCTGCCAAATGGGACTTGAATGTGACTTTGCAATCATCTACTACACACGATGAAGAAGCCGACTGTCGCACACGACATTGTCATTATCGCCGTCTGGGAACGGATGATTGCATAGTTGGCATTGATTGCATGAGTGGGTGGGTTGAGTTGGTGGCACAGACGTTGCCCCTGCTCAGAAGTCTATTGATCGCGAATGCACGTACCTTCAGGGCCTGAGGCCGCCGCCTTGAGCCAAGACTTCGACTACACACTCTCTCGCAAGAACTGCTCCTTTGGTCTACATGCACCTACAACTGCTTTGAGAATCCTTTCCTTTTTTGCTAGTCGAATTTGTCCTCTGCAACCAGTCCACATCTGGTGTGGAAATCAGGTAGAGGCCAGGTCAAGGTTGGGTGTGATCGATAGTGGCAATAACGTTTCCATTGATTCGAGAAACGGGCTGCACATTGTCAATACCTGATGTAGGCAGCTCTTTCGTGAGCCATGTACATCATGAGTACATGTAGGTAGTGGCCCTCTGGAGCACCTTGAGAGGACAATGTTTTCCCACCCTCGTCCCATCATGGACGGACGCCCCGCAAAGCTCGTTGTCGAGAAGTTGCCAAACGTAGTGTCAGTGTCTGTCATAGGCCTCATAAAGGCAGCCTCAAGTCGCTAGTAGACACTCTTGCTCTCTCAATCGTACGACACTTCGCGTACGTATTTCTCGCCACATGCACCTGGACTCCATCCAGCTCAAAAGATTGTCTGCGGCGAAAGCTCTGCGCGAGTGTATATAGCGAGCGTCTTCGACTTCTGTTTGAAGGGCTAACATACAGGTACCTTGCTGCGTGGCGGCGAGTGCTTGTTCTGAGAAAAGCACGTATGAGGACGCTCCAGTTAGGTTGTGGCCATGGCGCTTCGAGCGCAGCTGTGCGTAGTGTTCTTGACAGGCAGATATGCTCCTTCATTATTCCAATACTTGGTACCCGCGACTACTGCAAGAAGGCTAGGTGACATTGTACCTGCTTGCACATGAGATGTGTTGAGTACCTTAGTGTTTGCGTGCCGCAGAGCCGTGACCATCTGTTCAAGGTGGCATTGGACATCCAGGTCATCTCATCTCACTTCGATGCATCGCCGCTGTAACGAGTTCGATGTAGCATAAGGCACTAGGTACCTACCTAGGTAGCATTGCTTTTCCAGTGTCAATCTGGCCTCAATAGCGACCGTGTCTCCTGCCTCACTCAATTAGCAACTACCTCTTTGGCACCATACTCACCTTCCTGACATTGATCCTGCCTCCGTAGTGGTGTAAACACAGCCCAAGGTCCTTTGTTAAAAGCCGCCGCATTTCCTGTTCCCTTCATCTTTCATTCTACTCTTCACACAACTCCTCCTCTTCTTCCATTCCATACCACATCATCCAACGCAACCGTGACGGCTTCTTCGACACTATCTCCTTGCCAGCACAGTGTTCGCCTTCTTTACACACGACGTCCCATTACCGGAGCTGCAACTTGCTCCTGACTTCAGAGGCATGTTTGGCAGACGTACCGTGACCAGCCTCAGTTGCCCAATGCTGATCCACAGATACCGCAGTTTCTCATCAGCAGTCAGAAGCCAGCTTTCCCACAAGATTCTCCACGAAGCTCGATCAACCATGACAGCCGGTGCCACCACGCCAGGCGTCCCCAGAGCAACAACTTCGGAAAGGCGGGTATCCCTGTGCTATGCGAGCGACAAGTTCTTACATATTTATCTGAGCCCCCGGGCAATGCAGAAAAAATCCAAAGACTCGAGCATCTGGGGGTACTCGCGCGGGGGTGGGTCAGTGCACTTATGGCTGACCCCCGCCCAGAATTGTTCATATTTCTTCCACGACGCACGACGCACGACGATCGCACGAACACATGACGACGACACATCACGACCTTCTCGGTCGACAGCCGTTCGTTTCAGACCCATGATTAGGTATCGATGGCGCCCACGCACAACCAGACCAAGGCGGCTGCTCACAGTCAGCCAGCTCTCGGCGGTTGTGTCGCAAGCATCGTCGAGCTCAGAGGGGCTGAAAGGCAAGTCGTGTGCACACTGGCGGCTTGGCCGTTGCGATTCTTGTGCTGACTTGCGCCCATGTGGTCGACGTCCTCCTTCACGACAGCACCGCCGCTCGAACCGGGGTGGGAAAGAACGAGCGACTGCGACATGCGCGATCTGCACCGAATCACCGGGCGATGGATGGAACCATTGATCACTGGTCACCACACAGATATTCCGACTGTGTCGCGATATCGCTAGTGGCGTGGAGGGGACGGTATTTGAGGTCGCTGCTTCTGGCTTCGGAATAGTGCTTGATGGATGACGGATGGCGGTGGTGGCGTGTCGGGCAGATCGATAGAGCTTGTGTTGAATTCAGTGCCGCAACACGTTGTTTTCTTCCCTCCAGTGCAGCCGTGAAGAATATGAGAGCAGCGACGCTCAAGAGAAATTACACATATATTTTCCCGCGAAGAAAGAAAGATGGAAGAAAAAAGTAGAAGAGAGAATGTGGCAGGAGCAAAAAGGCCTTGATCAAATGCCAAGAATGGAGAGAGCATCAGTACAGGTATCGACATTGTTATGAACCATGGGCGAGAGTGAAATTGTGAATGGTACATGGTTCAATAGCATAAAGTACTGATGTACCGTGGAGCCAAATCAGCCAATACCTTATGCTTACTCTGTGCAGTGTGCGGAAGTGCTGTCAGTAGGCAAGGCCCGGCACGGCCCGGCACGAGCTTGGCGGGGCCTTTCCCAGCGGACATCCAGGGAGGTAGTGAGTCGAATATTGGGAGGTGGGCCAGTACCTTGGTCGTCCCATATTCATTTGATCCTGAGTTTGGTCCGGTTGTTCTGGCTCGGTAGGAGGTACAGGTACCTTTCAGTCTAACAATTGCGACAAAAGTAAGTTGACATCCATATCCAAGAGAGGGAGGGAGGGAGGGAGCGAGCGGCTTTTTTTGGTTTTATCGGCTTTTTGGCAACTTCATCATGGAACCAACCGGATCTGGACAGATAGAGATAGAGAGAGAGAGAGTCCCGTCCTTTTTGAGGATTTCAATAAGAGCTGCCCGACTTGGGACGTACATTCCGATATGTTGAATTGGAGGGATACATACCTGGTATTAAAAAAAAATGGGGGGATGGGATGGGAAAAACACACGTTCTTTTTTTGGCTCGAAATCTTTTTCAAAACAATATCTACCAGAGATGTAAAAAAGACCTGCGAACTTGCATACCTTACCTACCTTAGGTAATGATCAGGACACCTCGGAGGAGGGGTTCCAATTCATTCATACCCCCCGTTCACCCCGAATCCCGCCTACTAGAAGACACACACGAGAGAGAGCGAGAGAGCGATGCGATGCTGTTAAAGCAATCACCACGTCTCGTCATCCCAGCTGTCGTACCTTTTCATATCTACCGGCCTGATCCAACTTAGATCCTCATACATCGCATCATCGCTAGCGTCCGAATCTTGGTCGTCCTGCCATTCGTCCCGCCATTCGTCCCGCAATAAGTCCTGAAGCATCTCCCCCTCCGTCTCTTCTTCCGTCTCCTCCTCCGTCTCCTCCTCCGTCTCCTCCTCATTCCACTCCTCCTCCGGCTCCGCATCCCAATTCCAAAGCTTGATCCAGTCCGCAACCTTGCCTTTGAGGAAACACCGAAAGTGAACTTTACAGAACTTATACTCGGATTCATGCGTATGCTCATGAAACATACACGTCGCAGCCCACTTTTCCCGCTTGCGTGCAGTCGACAGATGATGGCGTTTCGAGCAACGTTTGTAAGCATCGCTCCCGTTGGGTTTAACATATTGACCACAATTGGCACAGTCCGATTGCTCTGCTATAACTTCTTTAATGGAGTTGATGTCGCGGTGGAATTCGGCAAGACTTTCCTCATTCCCTGCCTCCTCGAACAGTTTCGAGTATTGATTGACCATATCATCGGGTTCCTTCGAGTCATTGCTCGTGCGGACGACGATATCGAAGGCGATCCATTGGCGGAGAGGCGAGGACCCTGGAACGAGTTGTTGGAGTAAGACCAGATCCTCGTATGATGGTCGTGGGCACTCATCGATGCTGCGCATCTTGATCTGGACCTGTTGGATAATGAGTCTGCGCATGCCGATGCTGTCCAGGAAATCGGCCATAGCGTACAGAGAAAACAGAGTAGAGTATGGCCAGGTCCTCGGGTCGGCGGCGTCGCCATCTTCGAGAAGCTCCTCGATCGACGTTTCTGGGGTTGCAGTCAGAATGAGACGCTGCGTGAACATCCATTGTACGAAGGTGATGAATGCCCACATGTGAATTTGCTCCCTGATGATCACTTTTTGGGAAGTGGCCTCTTCGAATACGGGGTTCGTGAACATGGCGCGAAAGTAGGCTGAGTGTGCACAAATCAGTGTTTTGGGGACATGGAAGCGTCTGACCTCTGGTCTCACGACGAGGAAGATAGTTACCGTGGTAGAATCGCACAATTCTTTGACGTCGGCAATGTACGGCACCGGGCCGTTGACACTTGGGGTCGGGAATTGATCCATCTTCAAGATGGATTGTCTCGTCGGGTTGAGATATGCTGTTGCGCTTGCGCTTTGCTGTTGTGCATCAATTCCCGAGGCACGATATGAGGACTTTATAGGGTGACCCCAGAACTTCTCCAAGCAGAACAGCACTATTCTCATCGTGAGAACAAGGAGTCCATGTTCTTTCAACCCCTTAAGTCGATACTGTTGCCACAATGAAAGCAAGAATCCTTCTTTGAAGCATCAAAGCGCTATGCAAGAAGGACTGCGCTTTCATGCTTTCAGATACGTAGGCACTTCTTTCTATTTTTGTGCGTCCCACGACAAGGCATTTTTCTTAGGTAGAATGAAGACAGTCAACAATGTGATGGCAGTTCCCGGTATTTCCATGGTCGTCTGCGTTTGCGAACGCGTCGCTGCTCTCGTCGACCGGTACCCTTGGCCAGGTATCACGAGCAGCAGGCATAAAATACCTGCATCGATCAGTTTCTGTGTGCTGTCGTCCCTGGATGGACACAGCGTCGTGGAGGCGACTAGAAATGAAAATCTCTCGATTTGGAAAATTTACCACTAAAACTAGACTAGCAGACTGTTCTCTTTTCCGCTCTGTTCACACACAGGTTTTCATCATGTTCAATAACGCCTTCGCTATGCGAGATCCTCTTGAAATCTGCTCGTATACAAAGAAACCCCAAGATGTGGCTGTTCTGTCGTTGCCTTGTACACGCTACGCTCAAATGCAAGGAAAGCAAGATCCTCCAGGGACTTGTTACCGTCTCTCCAAACGCCATGCTGAATTTGGTAGGGTTCACATATGAAATGTTTCTCTGCGATTAGTATTCTCTCATTCTGGAGAGCGATGCCAGCTGCTATCAAACGCTGCGACTTCCAATGGGTGCTCTTCAGGCGTGCTGGGTGGCGGCGGAGACATCAACTATCGTCCTCGAGTGCCGAGATCAACACTGCCAGTGCCGGTCCCCCTTCTTCTTACAGGACGTTGATGCGCGGCGTGCGCACTTCGCGTCCCTGTAGGTGCGTGTGTAGGCGTGATTTGTAAATCGCCACTCACGGCATGCCCAGGCGACAGTAATCTTCCATGATCGGGCATGAGGCTCATCCGGCTACTTCGACTCGGCGGTCTTTGATAGCTGCCGATGTTGCTTCGCTCGTGATGCGGTGGCGGCACTCTACTAGAGCTTCTCGAACTAGAGGAGCCCACGGGAAGGACCGCCAAAGCATTCAACGAGGCCAACGAGGATGAAGAGCCAGTACTGCTATCCCGGCTCATCGGTCTGTTGACGCTCATCGCGCTCGGCCGCCGATCGAGCGTTGGCGGCATCAGTTCGAAGTAGCTACCCCTGCTGCCAACGATCGGCCCAGCACTGAGAGGATTCGAAAAATTCCCAGAAGGACTTTGCGACACGATGGGAATGGGCGGAGTCATTATGCTCACGCTACTTGAACTACGTCGCGACATGGCATAGCCGCCACCTGGCCGTGAAGGCGTTGGGACTGGCCGTCCGTCTGCCACTTCGCTGCTCTTTACAAGATCATTGGCCATTTCGCGCACTAGAATGGCAGGATCGTGACGAGCGAGTTCTTTCACGGGTTCCAGTAAGTTGTAGCGCCGTAGGAGCGAGCCACCATCGCCCATGGAACCGTGCTCAATCATGCCTTGCCCTTCACAAGCATCACAGATGCTGCGAATGACACGCAGCAAGTTGAGGCGCACCAGGGCTTTCTTGGAATGCATCTTGACCGCCGCTCGTTCGAAAAGACTTCGATTGGCCAGGCTAGCAGCAATCGCAGGACTCAACCGAAGCACTTTCTGCAGAGGCTCAAGTAAATTCTCAAAGGCATCTGCCTTGCTCTCGTTAAAGCACTGCACAAGCGCATCGTCGAATCGGAAGGACTGGTCAAGCAAATGTTCCTCCACCTTTGCCGTTTCTTCTTGCAACCAGATGAAGACTGCGTCCAATGCCGTGACAGCCCAATACTGGTCGGCGAGGAGAGACACGTAGAACTGCAGGCCTTTGTTCTGCCACAGAATCTTGCGGCCCACTTTGCCGGAGTGGGCCATGTCGCAAATGATAGGCAATGCGAACTCCTTCAGCGGACGCTCGGTCTTGACGATCTTTTGGAGGAGTGGCACAATGCCTGACAGTGCCGCATCTTCCTGTCTGCCTGTGCTGAGGCGACACAAGTTGTACATGGTTGCCAAGATTTGGTTTGAGATGTCGCGAAAATGTTGAGCGCTCGCTGTCGTGCGGCTGTGCGATGGCATGCTCGAGCCAAGCAGATCGGTAAGCACCTCGATCGCGTTGCTGTTCTGCAATGCGTCCAGGGTGGTCGACAGCATGCTCAGATTCTTGATGAACTTGAGCATGACGACCTGATTCGCAGGTCGTAATCGCCGGAGATCTTTCAGCACCCGCTTCAGTACCATACGGTCGGCGATCAATTCTTTCACATGGTTCTCGGCTTGGCTGAACAGCAAAAAGATGTTGACCACGCGTCCTTCCACAATGTCGGCTAGCTCTCGGTCGTCCTCATCTAGCACCCGGTTCAATACCAAAGAGAGTGGATACAAGACAGCACTTCGAGAGAAGATGCGGCAGAAGTCATTCTTAGGGGTGGGTCCTTGCAACTCGAAAACTGACCATATTCCATTTACGCCAACGAGGACCAGCTCGCGGCCGGCCTCACTGTCGTAGTCTTCTTCCAAAAACTCCACGAGGACATGGAGTCCACCACAAGAGATGAACATCTGCAGCGTCAGACCTGTGTTCTGGTACATCATTCGTACAAAATTTGCTGCCTCGAGTCGAATCTCGGTGGCATACTTCTTGGACGCGAATGAAGATATGATGGGTATACCGCCTACGAAGCACAAGTTCTCCTGGACTTCGATGTTATCCGAAAGGATGACGTTGACGATCCGAAGCAGGCGCAGCACAATGTACGATCTCGTGGTCTCGGAGAGAATCTCCAGTATCGGAAGCATGCCGTGGCTGCTGACAATCACATTCTTGACGTCCGGACTTTCTGCCAGTACCATGACCAGCTGATCGACTATCTCAGCAAGAACGTCCTCTGATTGGCCGGCTTTGAGGTCAGAGACAAGACCCTCGACCACAGCACAGAGACGTGCGTGCTTGTCCCTGGCAACGTTGGATTCCAGGTCGACCTCGTCCAGCTCTTCTTCCAACGCTTTAAACGGGTCCTCTTCCTCCTCGTCATCATCATCATCGCCCCACGAGATGGAGTTGGTCAGCCGAAGCGTGCCACTCGCGTCGCTACTGCCAGAAGACTTGGGGCTCGAGCGGCGGGTCTGAGTGTGTTCTTTGGCGCTTTGCAGACTGATGTGTTGCTGGTCAAACACCAGGTCGGTATCGAAGTCTTCATCGTCATCGTCCTCGGCGTACTTTTGTATCTCGAGACTGGACCTGTTCCGACGCATGGCGGCAGCATCATGAACGAGTTGAGTAGGCGTATGAGTTCTGCGTCGTCGCAAGCTGCCATTCAGCTTCGTCTGTATATTCAGGTCGCGTGGGTTGTAGTTGCGGCCAGGAGAGTAGCCGGCAAGCTTCTTCAGGAATGCATCCTCGTCATGTGGCACCAGATCCGAATAGTCTTCTTCCTCTTCCTCGCGAAAACGATCCTGGTGGGTTGATGTGGGCTGTGCAGGCTTGATCGCCTGTTTCGGAGGCGTACTTCTGAGCTTGGGGATCGCGCTGTGCTTCGAAGCAGGCTTGAGTATTTGTGTCTTGGGCTGCGAGTCCTTGCTAGACTTGCGTTCATGCCTGTCATGCGTTCCACTTCTCTTCGGAGCAATTCCCTGCGGGGGCTGATACTTGATTTCTTCCGACGTTGTGCGAGACGGGTAGTATGGCCGCACCGTCTCCAGCGCATTCCCATCCGTCAGCTCCATGGACGACCGTATCGTGAGCTCGCCCTGGAACTCGGCATCCCAGCCTTCGACTTTGCCATCTGTCTGCGGAATGGCATCAACATGAGCATACTGTTTGAGCTTCTCTGAGCTGAACATGCCCGCGTGTTGCGGCTTCAAGTGGGGGGGAAGCTGCAATCCAGCAATGCCACCGACAAGCGATGCGAAGTCGTCATCCCAATTGTCACGTCGGGTGTTTTCTAAGGGCGATTGGAAGGCTTCCGGCCCCTGTGACCTCCGCTGGCCCAGTCGAAAGGCAGGCTTCGATGCCTGGTCCGGTTTCGCCTTCGTGCCTGCCACACCAGGCTTGGCAGAACTACGTGAAGTCGGGCGAGATGCGATCTTGCTGGATGGTCGGCGACTGCTTCCATTCGAATGGGATGGAGGAGGACTGGCTTTCAACGCCTCGTTCCACTCCTGCACACTCTTGACGGCTTCCGTGTACTCCGTCGGCTTCGCCTTGTTCCCTTTCTTCGCTGATACGATCCAGGGATGCCGGAGCAGCTTCTTGGCGGAGACTCTCAAGTTGGGGTCTTTCTGAAAGCATTGCATGAGGAAGTCTCGTACGAGAGGGCTGGCGCCATCTGGTAAAGGTGGGTGGTCATCGTTGACGATGCGAAATAGGGCGGGCATCGGCGCAAACTTGGAGTACGGCGGCTTGCCGTCAAGCAACTCAATCACCGTGCATCCCAGACTCCATATATCACTCGCGGTGGTGGCTCCCGATAGCTCAATGACTTCCGGTGCCATCCAATATGGAGTGCCCACCACGCTGCCTTCGGCCAGACCGGACTGTTTAGTAGCAACACCAAAATCAGCAAGCTTGATGAGTCCTTCCTTGGTAGTGAGAATGTTGGCTCCTTTGATATCTCTGTGAATGACACCCTGCTCGTGAAGGAAGAGGAGTCCTTGCAGAACCTGCGAGATGTAGAGGGCGACCAGATTCTCGGGGAATTTGCCAAAGTTCTTGCAAATGCTGTGTAAGCTGCCTTGCTCGCAATACTCCAGGATAATGTACAACGAGTCGGTGGATTTGACGAAGCCATGGTACTTGACGATGTTCGGATGATGGAGATTCTTCAGCAGGTCAATCTCTTGCATAATCACATTGAGTTCCGTTTTGGGCATATCAGACAAGCGCACTTGCTTGATGGCGACCGTCTCTCCCGTGGACCAGTTGAGGGCTGCATAGACGCTTCCAAAAGCGCCTCGGCCGAGGCATTGGCCCAATTGCTGCCACATATTAGCACTATACATGACACGCCCATGAAGGTGAAGTGTGCGACTGAGGACAAGATGTCTGTATGTATGGCTGAGACATGGTCTCTCGCCCTGCCTCATGTCTTTCCTCTAGTGGTGGTGGTGGTGGTGGTGGTTGCTGGCAGCACACGTACATAGTCCTTCAGTCCCTCGACCTGTTTGGCGTTTCTCTGCGCCGTCCCGTCTTTGCTGGGCAGCTTTTCTCGCGGAGCCAGCGCGCTCGCGGTACTCGGTCGCCGCGTCGACCTGGCAGGCGCGCTCTTCTCGCCTCCATTTTCCTTATCGGAACTGCCTCTGACCTTCGCGCTGCGAAGAACTCCGCTTCCATTTCCGCCGACGCTCGACTGCTTGGGCGTGGCATGGGGTCTCGCCTGCGAGACATTGGTGCTGCTTCGATGCGATGTCGACGGTCTACTGCTCCCTTGTGCCGGAGTGGCATGTGGCGGTGGTGGTGATATGAGAGGGGCTGGCATGGTGCCCGAAACCATGTGGGTCGCTACTGTTGGCGAATGGTACTCGTGATAGACATTACCTCAGCGTGGTGCTGGCGAGGACGGCGAGGAGAGAGGGTAGTGGTGGTGGAGGAGGGTGGAGGGTGGACAGTGGAGGTGGGCGCCCAGGGCGTGGAGGTGGGCGTGGGCGTGGGAGCAGGTAGTAGTAGTAGTAGTAGTGGGAGGTGGGGTTGGAGGTCTCGCTGTCGCGGTGTGGCTCATGTCTATGAGGAAGGATTGGAAGGAGAGAGAGTGGTGTCGTCGACCGCGCCTGCCCGCCCGTCTCTGCTTCCCTCTGGAGTCGCGACGGAAGGTGTCGTCGTCTGGGGAAGTACCTATTAGGATTACCGTATTCGCGCGTGTTGCGTACGTGCGACCAACCGGGCGCGTTAATGGAAATGGAAAAGGAACAGGTCAACAGGAACAGGAACGAAGTCCTAGGACCAGGCAGCAACAACGACAGAAGACGACGACGACGACGATGGCGACAACAACAACGAGTCGGGCCCGCCAGCACGGTCCACGGCGCAACGAGAGACTACGAGAGACCGGGCGCGTGTGAGGAGGGACCGAGGGAGTAGACTATGCAAGTCTAGGTAGTACTACTGTATGTAGGAACGTATAGCCTGAGCCTATAGGATACCGACAACCTTACCCTACCTAGGACATGTCGTTCTAGGGTCGCGAGTGGACGTCGACGTGTTTGTACCTGACCAGCCCAGCCTGACCTGACTCCCCAGTCTCCCCTGCGCATATTGCGATCAGGGAGAGCTTGGAGCTTAAATCGCCCTGCGCCCGCGTGCGGCGTGCGCCATGATCCGTCTTTTTTTCACTGGAAATACTCGATACCTTAGACTAGGAGGTAGTAGACTACCTAATATAGGTAGTCTAATAATCCCCGTCCACCACTCGTCATTCATTGATTCCATTTCATCAGGTTGTACCTGCAGTCTCCGCCGGCAGTCTCGGCCATTCCGCTCTCGGTGCCGTAGAGCGACGGCCCGATTAGTACAATACGGAGGTAAGGTAGTATACAACAGTCAGGTAGCAGCAAGGTACATGTACTTTTGGGCAGTAATCAACACAGTACATGTACTAACCTAGGTTACCTCCGTACTGTACTGTACTGTTGCTAGATACTGTATCACATCCATATGTACTTCAACATCCTTTCCTCCTCCTCTTCCTCCTCCTCCCGACCATCCAATCATCATGCCAGAAACAATGGATGTCTGGCCTCTACCGGACCTCATCCCGCACATCCGCTCCTGGCGTCTGCATATACCTCCGGAGGTACCTAGGTACCTAGTCACAGTGTTCTCACATACCTAGGTACATAGACCACACGAGAGACCCCTAGCGACCACCACGTCAAGAGAGCTGGCTCGTATATAGCCTCACTCTTTGGTGAATGATGCTGCTGATGATGATGATGATGCTGATGCTGACGATGATACCTCTATCGTTTCAACAGCATGCACCCTCATTCGTAGCCCGCTCATCCGCACACTTGGGAGAAACGCGTTCCTTTTCACTTCATCTCCTTCCCTCTTCGCAATTCAATGTCCTATTTGGGAAGGATGGTTGCTGGATTGACTGCGGATGATGTAAACTTCTGCATACCTATATGAACATGTCTGTTTGGATATATCGTAGAGGTGGAGGAGAGAGATATGCAGAGCATACGACTAAACATTGCGAGCCGTCGTTCAAACGTCTCGTCTACATGTACATCTATCGATCTATCTATCTATACACAATTCCTTTTCGACACTTTTCCTCTACCTGAATTTGCAACATTTTTCACCACCCACCCTCCATCCCCATCTTCCCAAATGCAAGGTATTCACACCTTCACACCCATCTCCCCCAACGCCCTCATCGGTCCAAACTCCAAATACGACCGAAACTGCTCCTCACTCCACGAATATACCAACCCCATCATCGCCGCCGCATTCGCCGAAATCTTCGAACTCGCCTCCTCTCCCACCTGAATCCACGCCTTCGTTCTCGGAATCAGCAGCAAATACTCGTGTGTCAGAATGACATTATGCGCTTGCTCGGGTTTCATGTCCAGCGTGTGGGCGAATTGGGAGTATATTTTTTCGAGATTGGGGCCACTGATCGTCGTCGTCGTCTGGTCGAGATCACGAAGAGCATACGCTGCGTGGCGGAAGGGACAAGAGGGAACAGTATGGTAGCCGGCAGCTTCATCTTTTTTCAGAAGCTGGAGGAAATTCTTCGGATGAGGCTGAGCTTGAGGAATGATTTGAAGGTGTTTATGGCCAACAGAGGAGCCTGCGTCGATTCCACAGTTGAAAATCATCATGTAGCTGTGTGGGGGAAGTTGGGTGAGAACGTCCCATCCGGCTTGGAAGTCGTGGGCGTTCAGAGGGTCTTTTTGGGGCTGGAATTCGAGAGTTGGAAGGACGAATTGGGGTCGCATGACGCAGAATTTGTTGAGGATGAGTTTGTGCGTGTGGTTGATGTTGCCGAGCGTCCAGTCGCCATCGCTGTCGGGGAAGGCGTGGGAGGAGGTGGATTTGGATTGTTCTCTGTCTTGGGGTTTGGATTGGAGGCTGGCCGACACCCGGAACTCGAACTGACGTGACGTTAGTCGATTTGTAAGGCATAGAGGCAGGCATTCTGGAAATGGATACATCGAATGGTTCGCCCTCAATGCGACGTGGGGAGTTTTCAGTCCAGAGAAGTTCGCCTTCTTTGAGCAGTCTATCAAACTGGAGCAGTGCTCGGTCTTCTAGTGATGTGGCGGCCATGGTTGCTTGGGGCCAGTATGACTCTTGTTTGTGGACTGTGTGTGGATGTCGTTGAACTCAGAGGATGTAGGTAGAACGAGAACTACAACATCGGAATCGGGATCGGCAGCTTTGACGCATCATCCATTGCATTCCACAGAAAAACGCCTCAAACATCAAGGTGGCCATTGTGAACACTCTACAGCACCAGCCACTCAGTCAAGATCTAACCCACTACGATGAATGCTCCTATCAGTCCTCGTCGACATCACTGAAATAAAATGAAAAAGAAAACGTCACCATGAATGCCAAAAACGCCAACACTGCTGCTCATCACAACAACAATAGGGGCCTTTTGGTGATAAATGCATTTTCGGATGACTCGGACTTCCCAGCATATCTGCTCGCTACGGCACATCACACCACTACTGACAACGAGGCGTTGACAAGGTTGAAAGGCCCTAAATGGCACTCCACGCGAGCTCATTATTGATCGGCTTCTTTCTGCTCTCACGGTGGCACTAGCAGACTCGAGACAATATGGGTGTTCACCCTGGATTCTCATCGCAGCCATTCGATCGACAACAAAGAACAGCAGGTAAGTTCCACCCACTCCAGCTAAGAAGTCGGTAATGTCATCTGCTTCACTCCATCTGTCACAGCATCCACCGCGTCACCAGTCTGCGCTTTGGCCTCTACTCCATCCCTTGCACTTGCCTCCACACCCGCACCAACACCCTCAGCATTCGCAGCTCTCTCAGCAGCCTTCTTCGCCTTCTTTTTGTCCTTGTCTGCTTTCCTCGCAGCCTTCTTCTTCGCCTCTTCTTCCTTGGCTTTCTTTAACTCATCTCCACCAAACATCTCCTTCCACACCTGGGCCTGTTCGGGCTTGATATTCTTGAAGAGATGGGCTGCTTTGCCGATCTTGTGTCCTGCTGGGATGCTTTCTGCCTTCCAGTCGTCTGGAATGATGAGGAGTTCCGTTTGCAGCTGGGAAAGGATAGCTTTTGTTGTGAGTGGTAGGTAAGGAGCGATCACCGAGGCCAGGAGATGGATGTGTTGGACGGCAATGTTCACGACCGCGTCACAACGGGCCCGTTCGTTGGTGAAGAGGGCATTGTCGAGTTTGTTTGATTGCAGAAGGAGGTTACCCAGTGAGGAGATCTCGCGGGCCACGATGAGAGCACCTTTGAGGTGGACAGCATCCATCTCGGTGATGTACTGCTTCAATTTCTCATTTGTGTCGACCAGATGTTTCTTGAGGCCGGCCGAGACCTCCTCGGGCAGACTGTCTTTGGGCCAGGCCGGGATGACGCTGTCGTAGTTGGCAGAGTTGACGAACTTGAGGACACGATTGACGAAGTTGCCAAAGTTTGCAACAAGCTCATTGTTGTTGGCTGCGATGAACCCATCCCACTCGAACTCGGTATCAGAGGTCTCTGGTCGTCGGAGTAGGAGGAAATATCTCCACACATCGGGTGACACGCCAGTTTCCTAGGGCACATTAGTCTATTTTCTCGGTCCACTTGGGGGAATATTCACCTTGGCACTGTTTCCAAACACGCCAATGTTCCTTGATTTGCTGAACTTCCCATGCTCATAGTTCAGGTACTCGGTCGTCGAAAGCGTGTTGAGCATAGTCCACTTGTCTCCAGTTCCTAATTGCGATGAAGGGAAGACCACGGTGTGGAAAGGCACATTGTCCTTGCCCATGAACTGATAAAGCTTCACATTCTCTGGATTTCGCCACCACTGCTCCCAGTGCTCGGTGTAGTTGGCTGTGATGGACACATAGCCAATGCAAGCATCGAACCACACATACATGACTTTGTCATCGTATCCCTCAAGAGGGACAGGTGTACCCCATTTCAAATCTCTGGTGATACCGCGAGGCTTCAGGCCTTCTCTGATCCATGCATTTGTTATGTTGATGCCGTTGTCGCTCCACACACCGTCGACCTGGCTCTTCTTGTTCCACTCTGCCGTCTTCTCCTGCAACTTGTCGAGTTGAAGGTAGATGTGTTTCGTCTGGCGCACTTCGGGGGTGGCGCCATCCAGCTTACAACGCGGATTTATCAACTCCAGAGGATCTAGCAGATGTCCGCACTTATCACATTGGTCTCCTCTCGCGTCATTGTAGCCACATAGCGGACACTCTCCCTCGACAAATCGATCTGCCAGAAAAGAATTATGTTGTGTGCAGTATGGCTGTTGCGTCGTCTGCTCCTCCAAATACCCATTCTTGTTCAGCTTGGTGAAGATGTCCTGGGCAATTTCCGTCTGCTGCTTCGTGGGAGTGCGGCCAAAATGGTCAAACTCGATCTCGAACCAGTCATAGACATCCTTGTGCAGCTTATTGTACTTGTCGCACAGTTGCTGCGGCGTCACACCCTCCTCGATGGCCTTGGTCTCGGTGGCAGTGCCGTATTCATCTGTTCCGCAAATGTAAAGGGTCGGGTTGCCTCGCGCCTTGCTGTAGCGAGAAAAGACGTCGGCTGACAGGACGGACCCGATGATGTTGCCCAAGTGCGGCACGTTATTGACGTACGGCAGGGCCGAAGTGATCAAGACATTTCGCTTTCCCTCTTCCGGCAGAATCGCCTGTTTTTTCGTCGTCGTCGTCGTCGTCGCCGTCGTTGCCGTGCTCATGTCGCGTGCTGTGTGCTGGACGAAGAACGGGCGTAATTTCGGTGGAGATGAGGGATCGCACAGGTAGGTTGTGTATTATTCAGGAGGGGCAGGTTCCGGGCAAATTAAACAAAACGTCTTGTGTATGTCGAAGTGGTGGAGTTGTGGTATACCAGTTTGGACCTGTACCTACCTCTTTGTGGAGGAGGACAGTCATAACTTCCCAAACATGCCCTGCCCCGCCATTGGAAGTTTGCAGGGGTCTACGGCCCGTTCCGCAGAACGACCTAACTCCCCCTCCCTCTTCTGGACATGAGCAACCATAGATGTACCTGATAGGCATCCTCTACAGCGAGCCCTAGCTATGAGCCACTTATTTTTCCTTTCTCTGTTGTATTATATGGCTCAGGCATTGCATCAGCAGAGGTTGAAATGCCTGAGCCTGCCCTGGGAGCCGACAGCACATAGCCTCAAGCACTGCCTGCGTTTGTAGCTGGATGGTGACTTGGAGATGGACAGTGCTTCCATATTATATACAGCTACTCTAAATGTACAGTAATTATCGCGCCATAGGAGGTATCATGTTCGTTCGGCTTCGAATCGTCTCAGCTCGGCTTCAACCTCTCCCGATTTTCGATACCTGCGAAGATTGCCCAACGTCCACTCGTCCCATACATGCCCAGCGGTCTCAAGCCTCCTGATAGTATCTATCACGCCTTCGAGATCCTGTTCGTTGGCATATCCACCGAGCAAAGTGTTCCACGTCACGTCATTAGGCTGAATGCCCTTGCCTCGCATATACGTCAATAACTGCTCTGCCAAATGCATTTGTCCGTGGCGTGTGAAACCATGTACGAAGATGGACCACGTCTGAACAGTCGGTCGTGTTCGGCGAGGTTTCGCATCGGCCTCGTCTGGTGCTTGCATGTATTTAACAACTTCTGCGGCATGCAAGAGGCCCCTTTTCGTTTCCACAAAGGTGCATAGGAAAGCGTTGAAGACGTGATCTGACTTCGCCATTGAGGCAAAAGGTTCCCGGCCAGCTTCGATAGCATTTTTGAAACGCTGCCAGATCTCGTATGCTTGGTCGACTGTGCCAGTTTTCTTGAAAGATTGCTCCACAAATGTAGCAAGGAGAATGTAAATGTCCCGACTGCGTGGATGTAGCCGATGCAGACCGTCCTGATTCTCGAGGTGGGATAGCTTCGATGGTAAGAGCCCAACAAGGCGAGGTGCTTCCAGAGTGAAGAGCTGCGCATACGCATCGGCTACAATCTCAAAGGTATTTCCTGGGTGGTGCTTGGTGTGGTGAAGGGCGAGGCAGTGCAATATCTCGGTCGCCACGACTGGTGCTTTGAGGACGTCGATTCCGCCAAGAGCTTCACGAATCGTCTCGTTCAACAATTCGGCGTCGTCAAT
This sequence comes from Sphaerulina musiva SO2202, assembly GCF_000320565.1. Lineage (NCBI taxonomy): Eukaryota > Fungi > Ascomycota > Dothideomycetes > Mycosphaerellales > Mycosphaerellaceae > Sphaerulina > Sphaerulina musiva. The sequence continues at coordinate 669,616 of NW_016017394.1, forward strand.
GGAACTTTTGCAGGCTTTGAGCAATATAGCAAACGTGTAATCGTCAGGCCGCAGACCGTGGTCTCGGATAGAATGGTAAATCTCCATAGCTGTCTTCAGGTCACCAGCCTCAACCGCGTTCAGCATGATGATATTGGTCAAATGATTGTTGAGTGTCACACCAATTCCGACTAGCTTGTCGATGATACGAATACATGTCCGGAGCCCTCCGGGCATTCTGTTGGCTGTGCGAAGTAGGCGGCTGCAGAGTCTGGAAAAGAACGCGCTGTCGATGTCTGTGTGAGCGTTCTTCGCGTGCAACAATGCACCAAGAGCGTTTTCGACCATGTGGCGATCCAGAAATGAGCTGGTAAAATGTAGCCAAGTCGATGAACTCTTCCTGGTTCGTCCGTTCCTCTTCAGGTTTTCATATAGGCGAGAGATCGCCTCATCATTCAAATAATCCAGTATGAAATTATAGAAGGTCCCGTTGAAACATGTTAGACCCTTGAAGGAAGGATGTGTTCGTTCACATGTAGGAAGCGCTTCGACGAGTCGCTTCAGGTTGGTGGCTCGATCATCGCGACGCTGGTATTGCGCAACTAAGCATTGGAGAGCCATTCTCACCTGCAAAAAATATAGACCCCGTCCGCTCGCCAGGACAACGTCGAGGGCAGTTGCTGGATCGTAGTGCAGGAACCACAAGGTCACGGGTCGACACCTTATGGCATAATTCGTGAAAAGGCGACTTATATCGGCGCCTTCATCGAGAGCAGCATAGATTTGCTCAACATCGTCGATTGTTGAAGGTGGAAGTACAGGCAATGGCACCTTTACTTTTCCATTTCCCTCCTCATTATATGCGCGCTTCCTGGGCTGGAAGAAGCGATAAAGAGTCGTCACATTATCCAACCAAGTTCCCTGAGAGCCTAAAGTTTTTTTCCGGTGTATCGCTGCTGCTGAAAGACGTCTCAGCCCTGTTGCAGTCGCGCGAAGATGGGCTTTCTTCGAATGGGAAGGCACATCGTGATTCGAGAGGAGGAGGGTATGTCGATAAGCAGGTCCCTTGCCGACCTGTTGTTCTCGTTTTCGCTGAATCGAGACGTTTCGCGGATGTCGTGCCTGCACACGCTGCTGTGGGATCTGGTCTCGGTGAGCGACTAGAGAACGTCGCGCGCGCCCTACATCCACTTCGGCTCTATTGCCAGTTCCGCGAGGTGTCCTAGCATTCTGCCGTGGGTCGTCTTTGCGAGTGTCTGATAGGGGGGTCTCATTTCCAGCAGCCTGCAAGTAATCCAGATAGGCAGACTCGGCATCTTCCATGACCTTCGTGGAGGCTGGCTTGGGAAAGCTGTCATGTTTGCGGGAACCGGCGACGGATGTGTTGTGAGTGAGGCGGTAGCAGTAGCTGTAGTCGGGCTTCCATAGCGGCAGATATCGAAGTGCTGAGTGTCGAAGTTGGAGGCGGCGGTGATCACGGCAGAGCGTCCGAATGGCGATGAGACATGATGGCATAGGCGAGCATCACATGGGACGAAAGAAAGCAGGTGAAATGAGGCGAGGAGAACCTGAGTAAAGGTGGTTGTTGATACTTCATAAGGGAACGGACTGGAAGACTTTGTCGGAGGTGATCGAGTGAAAGCCCGCTTCTTCCTCTTGGCGCTGGACTTAGAACTTCAGACAACACCTCACTCGGACTCCCTCCAGCCCGTTCCAATAACGACACAAACATCAATTATGGCCTCTACGCAAGCGCTCAGTGCCGCGGCCTCAGACCGTAAAGCTCGTCTTGCCCAGCTCAAGTCGCTCAAGAGAAAAGCTCCGGAAACAGCAGACTCACAGCCGGACGATGGAGCCACAGCAGAAGCTGCCCAAGACGACAAGGAAGACGTGACAGCGCGATATATATCGGGCCGCAACTACGATCATGCCACCAAAGGCGCCAAACTCGGTTTCGAAGCTGGGCCAGATCAAGGCCAGACCACTCTCGAATTGAAGGCCGCGGAACTAGCTGCAGAGACGAAGAGACATGCCGAAGAGGAAGAGAAGAACGACACGCCTCTAGACCTGTTCAAACTACAGCCCAAGAAACCGAACTGGGACTTGAAGCGAGATCTCGATCAAAAGTTGGCCATCCTGAGCGTCAGGACAGATAATGCTATTGCGAGGCTAGTGAGGGAGAGAATACAGAAACAGCAGGAAGCTGCGAAGGGTAGAGTGCAAAGCATTGGTGGAGGAGATGTGGAAGCGCAGGGAATCGAAGGCACTACGCTTGTGGAGGCCACAAACGTGAGGGAGAGAGAGGACGAGGAAGATGCGAGGAGGGAAAGGGAAGAGGACGAGGCTCTATTGGACGGGTCATGAAGGGACATGACTGTATGAAGCGGCGTGGAAAAGGACTGATGAATACTGGCAGCCCGTATAAAGCTGACTGGTGGCTGCGCGGATTCAGGACACCGGTTGGCAGCGAGCGCTTCGCTATACGCTCTGTGCTGCATGTCCTAGCTGCTCAAGGAGTATGACTCCGACTTGCATAGACAAAATTGTCCATGCCATTCAAGAATTGGCTGTGACTGCCTGGCGGGTCTCATTAAAATACCGCCAATGGTATGGCTTGTCATGAATCTGGACGGTCAGGAAGGCCCGGCACGGCATCAGGCACCATCTCAATGATGCTAACTCAAAGCGGAGTGAAGTGACCGAAAGCTCATCGGCGCCATCGAAAAGATGTTATGCACTACTGCCAAGATCATACTATCGACTCTGTATGCTTGTCAGTGCGCTCCAGGGTGATGATTGAGAAAAGGGGGAAGCGAAGGCGCAGTGGTGAAGGTGTTTGTAGCACAGCTCAAGTCGCACCAACGTGAATCCTCGCTTCGATTGAGACTGTATGCACTATGCACTTGTACGAAGAGGGACGAGAACATGAGTCGGTACCACTCACCATCTCGAAGCAAGGACGCCAATAGTGGTGTAAGCAGCGTAGTCGAGACAAATATTCCAACATTGAACTTGCGCTCGGACCCGAGCAGCACATTCACGCACATGGTGCACGCATATTAATTCCATCTCCTTTCGGCTTCCTGCCTTGCACATCTGTCGATCTCGCGGAGGAGAGAGGAGAGAGAGACTCCGCAACTTTTTCTTTCTCAACCAAAATCCTCAACCGCATAACCCCCCCATGCTGACGACGCGAAATGGGAGAAACAAAATAGAAATAAAAAATAAGAATGTCCCGTCGGTGACCGTGACCGTGTGGTGGATCAACTTGCGTTTCGCTCCGAAAGTGACCCGAAACAAAAATGTGGCTGGCTGGCTGGGTCCTTTCGGAGTAATGGTATCGCGACAACGAAAAGCCGGAGGCATACACGTTTTTGAACGTTTGTGGTGGGTCCGTCCGGGGGCGATAGTTGTTATTATTTTAGGGAGGCATAGTTGTTGCTCTCGAGGATAAAAATACCGCAAATATCACATTCACTTTCTTCATGTACCTGATATGGTAGAAAACTAAGAATTAAACTGAGACATTCGAGCGTGATGTGTGCTTTGCGTGATAAGCCTACAGGTCCTATACACAGCGCATGCGTGCTGTTGGTTGAGGACGATGATGATAATCATGCTGATGCTGATGTTGATGATGAATACCTACCTATTTTGTTGGTTTTATCGAAGGCGTGCTGTTGGGTGTTATATTACGTGCTCTGAAACATTCCGAAACCTCAAGGGCGCTTGCGCAAGAGGAGATAGATAGATGTTCATGATTGGTTTTAGGGCGACGGTCTGGGTGTTGTTGGTTGCTTGAAACGTTGACAACTTCCAATCTCACAGCTAGGTACCTGGTATAGGTAGCTTACGTATATCTTGAGTGGCCCTTGAGTAGCCGAAGCCTTTTGCCTCATCTACGCGTGTATAGCCATCGTGTGAGGATCGTGAGACCTGGTGAACCACATGAGACGTCAGCAACATTGTGCTTACATACATGTGTTGATTCCAGCGTCGGACATGTGAATGTTGCCTGCAAACCATCACAGCAGCCTGTCTTTGGAAGGACTTGGACATGCTGGTGGTCGGCAGCTACAAGTTGCCTTGCTGCTGCTAAGCGAGCACCACGAGACACTCTATTTTATAGTACCTCGTACCCACATTCCCACAAGCGCGAGCATGCTTAAAGTAGGTACACAGTACATCACTGCCCGTACATGTATCATGTATGGCTCCACAACGGGCCAAGGCTCACGCCAAGGCCCAGTGGGAGAAAAGGCCGTTGCGGTCAGGATGTGAGAGCCGTCTCCGGGTGAGATGCCAGCGAGTGCTTTCAACGCCTTCTCAACCAGCGATCTTCGCGTAGGGTATGATTCATTGGTCCTGTGGCCTGCTTCGCTATCGTGGCCGCATTTTTGGTCTGTTCTCGGATGTTGTTAAGCGACCTGCAACAAAAGTTGGATAAGGATACTACGCTACGTAAGAAGAAGAGATCTAATGGCTGTCAGAAGCCAGAGAATCTCAGATCCTGGACCGTTTGGATGATGCTGACAGGCACACGACTTCGAGGCTATAGGTGTCGGGCAGTCGCAGACGTCGCAGTCTCGCAGAGCCGGCGGGGGGCCGCAGGAGGCGAATGTGTATCTGAGCTGTCAAAAGATATGGAGCAGCTGAAGCGAGATGTGTGATTCAAGGCAACTTGTGCATCACTCGACAATGGTAACACTTTTGGATGGCTCCACGGCTCCGTACAGTATGCACACTGCTTGCGCTGCACTCCACAACTTGGTTGTTCTTTTTCACGCGGAGAAGCGAGAAGGAACGGCGTGGATGAACAGTGGCCGCGCATGGCACGAGATGTGCAGTCGGCTGCCTCGAAGCCAGAGGCTCAGGGCATGTGTCCTGCGATTTTACACCTCTTACAATGCTGTCGTCGAAGCTGCTGAGCTCCTAGTTCTATGCGACGGTCGACATTCATTCTCACTGACGTGAAGCACGATGGTGTGGCTAGTAGTGTCGGAGGCTTCTCCGCTTGCCTTGGTAAAGGTACCGTTGATGTCTTGCGTCGCGGATGGCAGGTGTTAGGACTAGAGGGATAAGGTCAGGTGGTGGTAGACATTGTTTATGATGATGAGATGAGCTGGTTGTTGGTGTTTGCGGTACGCCGGGGGTGGCGGAGCCCACGAGTGTGCCAGACACGTTGATAGGTACATGTACATGATGTACTCAGGATAGGTACCTACCTACTCACGGTCACACTGCAGATAGGAAATGATAGGAAGTTTCGACGGCCATGCTATTTGATATTGATCGACCAGGAAGTCCATGTTGTCGTCTTTCATTTCGGTCGCCTGTATTGCGGCGATAATAATAATGCCTGACTTGAGACCGCGACTCGGCTCAACAAGGCTCAGGCCTCAGGCCTGAAGTTGGCAGGATTCTGCAGGCTTCGCACTCATTGTCGAGCAGATTTGTGCATGTGAACCGGCATGGTTATTCAGAACGATGCAGGTTCTTGTGATCTGCTACTTCAAGGCTCGAATCGTATAGCCTCGCTTGCCCGCTTGCTTGCTTGCATGCTTGCTTGCATGCATGCATTCATGTTGCCTTTACCTGTCCATGAATAACGATGCGGGGAAAGCGACGAATCCTTCATGCTGCATCCCGTCTTCAGACGCGTGGTCAAAACGGGTAGAGAGGCTTGACCACTTCGAGCGCGCTCGGATCATTGCAGATTGCGACAACGCTTCGAAGCGAGTCCATACAGCGGGTGAGACAGGCCAGTAAGCGCGAAGTGCTTGCAAGCAGGGCCTGGCTCGAGCTCCCCGGTGGAGGTGATGGGCATGAAAAAGCAATGATGAATACAGTAATTAACGATCGATGAGAAATGCGATTGCGAATCTGAGAGATGATGATGACAGAGAAGGAAGGTGAGTTATTAGTTCTGCTAGGAGGTAAGTTAGTGACTACGGGAAATCAATATGCCCCCTCGATCTCACTGGCGCGCTTTGCGCGCTTCCTTCAGGGTCTCATCCATCCTTTTCCGTGGTGGTGTGAGTTGGGCGAAGAAGATGGCTCCCAAGCCACCCAACATACTGTATAGCTAGGTACTGAACAAATGCCTCTATGTGCGAATCAATGGCAAAAGTGCATGTATGATGTAGGGCGTGGAGGTGAAGCTGTTTGGTCAATGGTGTGCAAAGTGTGTGCGTCCAGGGCCTCGTTAGGTATTGAGCCTGGTGCTGGTCGGCGATCATTCTGATCGTGATTGTTACCATACGCCGCACGGTAGTTCTATGTGATTGTGTGTGATTTGGGTTGGGAAAAATGCCCGAGCGCTGAGTGCTGAGCGCCGCATGCGGCATGCCTGCCCTCCCTGCCCTTCCTTGCCCTGCCCGTCACCCGAAGCCAGCAGCAAGCAGCACGTAGAATTGTCCTCCCTCTCAGCTGCAGGCTGCAGAGAGGGTGTAGACTAAAAGGTACTTGCAGACTTGTGGATGGATGGGCGATCGCTCAGTCTCACACGCCAGACGAGGTGGCCAGAAATAGCGGTCGATAAGCAAGCCACCTCACGGTCAGCGGCTGCAGGGCTGCTTGGTGAGCTGCTCCCAGAGGGCCTGGTCCGTCTGGTCTTGTCGACAATGAGAATGCGCTGCCGCTGCGTGATAGGGTGCCGGCAGTGCGTGTCTTTGTGCTCGTGAGCCCGACCGTCGCCCACCATGACGACGCTGCCAGACACGCTTCACACCTTGGGCGGCGAGGCACATTTTGATGAATAAGAAACGACCACGTCCACTCCGTCGTCGGCTATACACAGGCGCCCTCGTGCCGTCGTCTGTGTGCCTCCGATTGCCTGCGCACCTCCGCCGCCCGCCCGCCCGCTCCCTTCCCATCCTATCCAGGCCAGCAGGACGCAGACGCAGACGTAGGACGCACCTCCCGGGGCGCGTTGCGATGTGTCTTGATTCGTGAGGCACACACATGTCATTATTGTCGTTGGGTTGGATCATCGCGTGTGGTGGCGGCTTGGCGAGCGCGGGCTCAGAGCAAAGCATCCGTGCGTCGACGACTTTAGCTCCCGTAGCTGGTCTCGATCTTAATTGGATGTTGGCATCCACCGTGCCCCGCTCAACTGCTATCAGACTAAACTCTGATCCTGAAGAGGAAGAGGCTCGTCGTTGCTGAATGAGCACTACTACTCTGCTGCTGGCTGCCTCTACCACTCCTCTCTCACCACCGCGCCGGTCATCGGCTCTCATTATCAACCACCACCGCCCTTCCATTCTTCGTTATCACCGCGCTTGCTGCCCACCCACCACCCTCTCTTCGCTACCTCGTCTACTCGAGCCTCGCTGCCCCTTCGCCGCCTCCGCCGTTGACGCAGGACCCTGTCGCCTCGACACCGATCCTTGCGCATCCATCTCTCAACAGCGGACGCCTGTTCTTGGCGTCCATAATGATAAGAAGGCGACCCATTGCCCCAACCGCACACGGACGTTCAATGTCCTGCAGGAGCCAGTGTGGTTAGAGCGTAGCTGGATTGCGAGTCTGCTGGCCGCTTTGCATACGGCGACTCGACCCCGCAAGAAAAGCTTCTGGCGCGAGCGTTGAGATTGGCGATGTCAACGGATTCGCTGGAGAGGAACAGCGGAGAGAATGGGTTCCTTGTGGTACTCCCGTCCGGTCAGGACGGCGGCAGTGGCGATGTGGACGACACACCTCGCTCGGAGGCCCCTCCTCCCCTACTCGACGTCACCACACCGCGGACTACGGAAGCAGCGGTGGCCAAGAGCATCGACTACTTCAGTCAATCTTCTGCCGTCGCTGCAGGCAACCAACCACCGCATGGGGACAGTGCAGAGGTCGCTGTGGGCGACTGCACGGCGACCAATGCCCAGGAAGCCAACAAAGCCCAAGGACACACACATCCACCACCAGGCTCCGTCTCCACACCAGACGCCCTGCTGTCTCCACGGCCCGCCGCCCAGCACACTCCTTCCAGTCAGAGCATTGACAGCGTCGAGAGTGTAGACAGTGTAGCGACACTAAAGGCCGCCCGGCCGATTCTTCAACCTTCAGGATCCTCATTCCCGGATCAATCATTTGCAGCATTGCACTCCCAGTACCACGGAACCTACTACCGCCCTTCACATATGCGCAAACCCTTGCCTCCTGTTCCATACAGCCCGGTGGCCAACTTCGCGACTGCGATAGCATCACATCATCCAAGGGCTGGTCAATCTGCGCCCGGCTCTCCTGCTGGCGGTCCCAACTATGGTCTCTTCAGCCCATCATCCATGACAGCTGTGAGATCCGACACTTCGTCGGCGACATATCCGAGTCCATTCTTGCATCACACTCAACGGCACGTGCCCAAGGAAACCCACATCGCCGATGTCGATGTTGACCCGATTTCTGGACGGAAGGTGATCAACCATTACGAAATCATGGATGAACTCGGACGAGGAACGCATGGCAAAGTCAAGCTCGGTCGCGACCTCCACCACGACAATGTCTATGTGGCAATCAAGATTGTGGAACGCTTTTCGAAAAGACGAAAGCTAGGACGGCTCGGCACTACTGAGGACAAGGTAAAGAAGGAGGTCGCCATCTTGAAAAAGGCTCGTCACCCCAACGTGGTGGCACTCTTGGAAGTGATTGATGACCCTTCGCGCAAGAAAGTTTACATTGTGCTCGAGTGGGTAGAGAAGGGCGAGATCAACTGGAGACGGAAAGCACCCAGAGAGATTGCAATGGTAGAAGCACGAAGATACGAAAGAGAAAGCCGCGAAGCGAAGACTGGAAAGCACGACGAGCGCCTCGCAGCACAAGATCGCGCAGTGCTTGAAGAGGCCAAGAAGCGTCTCGACAAACAGAAGAGACGACAGATCAGAACTTATCGACGAATGCGACGCGGTGTCGACGAAGCACCAGAGGTCTGGAGCAACGAAATGGCTGGTGAAGACGATATGAGTGAGGAGTCAGAAGAAGACCGACTGTCCCGGATATCGTCCATCACTGGCGAGATGAGCGTGCCTCTTGCGCAACAAGCGACACAGTGGCTGGACATTGGTGCAGGTAGGCGCATATCACGCACGCCCTCGCCTCTCGTGCCAACACTAGACACTACACCCGCGCGGCCGTCTCGGTTCTTAAGACTAACAGCGGAACCAGAAAACCCATCGCCTACCACCGAGCCGCTCAACATCCCCCGCAACGTTGATTTCAACCTCACTGGCTTGGAAGGGACAATGTACGGCGCCTACGACCCGAATTCCGATCCGAACTCTACAGAGTCGAGCCTCCCTAGCAGTCTTCAGGGCTCTCAGCACGGCAGCGTAGAAGGTCTATCAGAGCTCGCTCACGAAGTCCTGGACTCGCACCTGGACAGCGAGCTTGAATACGTACCAATCATGTCCATGAACGAGATTCGTGGCGCGTTTCGTGATACTGTGCTTGGCCTTCAATACTTGCACTATCAGGGTATCATTCACCGTGACATCAAGCCACCAAACCTACTCGCTACTCACGATAATCACGTGAAGATCTCAGACTTTGGAGTATCTTACCTCGGCCGGCCTATCCACAACGGAGAAGGCGAGGATGTCAGTGAGACTGAAGCACTGGACCTCGACGATGAGGCGAAAGAATTGGCCAAGACTGTGGGAACTCCTGCCTTCTACGCACCCGAACTGTGTACCATCGACCCAACCGATGAGCCACTGCCCGTGACGAACGCTATTGACATATGGGCATTGGGTATTACCCTCTTCTGCATGCTTTTCGCTCGCACGCCATTTGTAGAGAGCGAGTATGTTGTGATGAGAAGCATTGCAGAGGAGGAAGTATACATCCCAGCGCAACGGCTTCTCCCTGTCGACAGCAGGCCTAAATCACGCCCATCTTCACATGGACGAGGGATATCTCCGCAGTGGGCGCGCAAACGAAACGAACTTGAATTTGTCTATGAGGATCTCGGGGACGATCTACTTGATTTACTCCACAAGCTGTTGATCAAGGACCCGCGCAAGCGCATCACACTGGAAGAGATTCGACATCATCCATGGGTGCTCGCAGACATCCCGAATCCGCTTAGGTGGTTTGACGAGTCGGATCCGAGACACCACCAGGAGCATCAGAAGATCGAGATTTCGAACGAAGAACTCAAGGCGGCTGTCGTGCCATTGAATCTGGTGGAGCGTGCCAAAAGCGTAGTCAAGTCCATGCTTGGTAAAGGTCGGGATCTCGTTATGCCTGGCGGAACGGGCCGAGCGCGAGGCAAGTCCAACGCCGGTTCGCCTGCGACGTCTGCGCATTCGTCTAGTAGTACGATCAGTCAAGACGCCAGGCGTTCCAGCATCTTCGGCAGCGAAGAGCTCTTTGTGACCGCACTCAGAACCTCGCATGGCGACTCACATGGCGAGCATCCATTGTCTAAAAGTGTGGCTGCTAGTCCGGAGCAGGAGCACCCAGAAAAGCTTGCCCCCAGACTGAATGGCACCAGCGACTCTAGCGGCCGTCGCAAGAGGATGATACATCGGCCGAGTCCACCTCATCGAGCGATGACAATCACTTCCAATACGCCCTCTATGCGTACAGTTACACAATCTGACTATCAAAGAGGCGTTGTATCGAGGTCGCCTCCACCTCCACCTTCGCCTGGCCTGCCTGGCACGCCTCAGGAAGTGGCGTCCCCAGGCGGCAGTAGTCTTGGGGGCCTTCTTGGTGGCCCCGGTCGCATTATTGACCGTGTCCGTGCTCGGAGCAGACAGAGATCTTTCGATACGCGAGGTCTTTCCAGTGAAAGGGGTTCCGAGACAGGTTCCGTGCAGTCCTCCGATCCTCACGGCGAGGCCAGCGTCGCCATTAGCAGTGCCACGGCTACTGGTCTTGTTCAGCAACCGGACCTCCTCCGTGGTGATTTCACGCCCCAGTCGAGCGCACATAATAGCCCCGCCTCGTCTCGCTCACACTCCGCAGCATCCGACTATCAATATCTGCAGCCCACGCCCGGACCGCTGTCACGCCTTGGCTCGAACAGTTCCCTCACTTCGACTGGACGGCTTGAGGCGTACCGCAAATCGCCAGTGTCGCGTCCTCGTCAGCTCAATGAGTCGACACCAGAAGACTGGGAACGTGCTAAAGTGGAGCAGGTGCGCAGGCGTGTTAACGAGCACCTGCAACGACAACAGGCGGAAATGGCTAATGCCGCTTCATCGGGAACTTGCGGCTCCCCTGCGTCTACTTCAAATGGAACATGTCCTCCCAGTCCGGATGATCATGTAAAGGTGCGACAAGAGTCACAAGTTCCATCCCTCACTGGAGCATCTACACCTGCAACACCTGATGAGGTTCTGAGCCCAAGTGGAACTGCTGACCACTTGCCACCAGCTCTGGCATCGAGTTCCTCAGATTTCGGCTCCGCAGTATCGATGTCGATTAGTAACCCATCGATTCCGTCTGCCATATCTGAAGCGTCATCTGTCGATTTTGGCGAAGCAGACACCAACGTAGGACGAAAGGAGTCTTCGGACGACACTTTGAATTCTTCTGGGCAATACCGCCATAGTGACGAACACTACGACGCGGGCTATTCGCCCGATGAGGAAGCCACGATCAACAGCGATGACGACGACTTTGACTCGTCCTCCGATAGTGACGGCGGCCTTGTCATGTCTCGTCGTAGGTCTGCGGCCAGGGCGGTGCCGACATCCAAGGCGCGACGTGGTACTGGACATTCCATACGATCGAAAAAGTCTTCGCGCAGTGGTTCCAGCAATACAGTCAGGACTCGAGAAAGCATGAAAAAGGTTAGGACCCGAGAAAGCAGCGATGAGCAGACTCGGGTCTCGCTCGATATTCACGAGGAGTGACCTACCCTTTCGCGACACTTCTACGAAACCACTACCTTTTACAACATGAACATCCAATGATGACCTAACGAAATGAAGGATACCCGAATATATGCCCAGAATGAAAGTAATGGCGTATTCAAGCAAGATCTCTACCCTTCTCAAGGAACTCACACCACTCTACCCTTTACTTCTCGATTCATGCTTGCGATGAAGCACTTGCAACCCCTTGTGGCGTATCGATCACAAGTGTATGCATACGATGTTGCATGTCTTGCACACTGAAAAAAAAACTTGGCATTTCGAGCGCAGGCGTTTACAATGATAGACAGGAAAGGATGGGATGACTGAACAGCCTGGGGAGATTCGCAAAAAGTAGCATGGGAGACAGTTTGCACCATACAGAGATGGTGAGTAAGCAAGGAAGCATGGGAAGGAACTTTTGTGTCGCTCCGCCATGCCCTCTTCAAAGGCAAAGTGGCCCCTCTGGCCCTCTGGGCGAGATTTTCTGTGTAGTATATAGCATACGAGAGGAGAGGGCGAGGCATGGCATGGCATGGCACGGCAGTCGTTTTGTGTGTATGTGTGTGTGTGTTCTCTATGAGTTACTCTCCTCTGCATTTGTAGGCGGAATGATGATGATTGATGGAAGGGGGAACGGATGGATGGATGGACGGACGAATGGATGGCCGGATGGATGTGGAGGAGAGGTAACTAACTGCTCGAAGAACCTTTCAACAGTATTCGCACTGCGCGCGTACGCGGAATTTGGAAGTGAGTGTGAGAGCGAGAGCGAGAGTATATGCCTAAGGTATGCTTTGTATTCTTGTATAATACAAGTTATTTTACAGTTCGTTCTTACCTATTGGCGAAAATCTCATCTTCAGAATTATAATACACAAAGAACTACTTATCATCATTGTTCGGGTCCCGAGAAGATAACTATTTACCTATGGTTTTACTACTCTGTTCACGCTTTGTTATCGTCAGTGTAGCTACATGCAGCCACCTGACCTTGGCTATGAGCACTGCCCAGTCCCATCGTCTACGAAACTACCCTACCTGGCTGACCTTAGTTCTATTCCTTTTGCACTGTAATATATTGATTAAATTTTCTCATTGGTTTCGTTGCCGCTGGGCACTGGAGCACGATAGAACAATGATACATGTATGCAGTGATAAGGTAAGGTAAGGTAAGGTAGTGTTATCAGGAGATAGGTATAGATTATATTTCTCTCTCTCTATTGCTCTGCATGACTTTGACGGAAGAGAAGCATAGGTGGTATCTCATGTCTCATCTATTACTGTACATACACATACACACACACACACACACACACACACAGAGGTACCCAAGAACAGAGCCATCGTGATGGACTCTCCACGATGCACGGGATACCATGGGCCACCACTGCCTCTACTGGAAGTCATGACGCAAGCTCTCGGGATTCCAGAGCGCATTCATTCATTGAAGCGAGAATCCCAACGACCCCGAAGAATCTACTATTTAGATTTGATGATCAATCTTCCGTCTACGCTTGCTGTGCTTGTCCGTGCCGTAAAGCCAACAAGGCCCGGACGTCTGTACAATACTGTAGACCTTCGAGCAGGGGTATCAGGTGCAGAAGCTCTTTGTCTGTAGGGTCGCTAATCCATCCTTCGATGGGGATCGCGTTATCTACGTAAAAGGTCAGTAGTGGGCATACATTGTCCGTCTGTTGTCACTTACCCTCGTGAAATATGTAACTCATTGGCGAGTTGTCCAAGATCATTACTTTGCTCAAATCCGGCTCGACCTGAGCAAGGTCTTTAATGTATGCACCGTTCCTGTATGTGCAATGTTGCCTGTAGTACCTCCCCGAAAAGTACTTTCGTTCTCGCTCGAGCCAGTCCACAACCGGATCTGCATATTCCTGAACACTCGCGGTGAAAGCGATCAAGTTGTACCACTTGGAGACTTTCCGCAAGAATTCGTGGCACCCAGGTCGCTCGTGCACATAGTATAATATGGGTACACCTGGGCCAATTTGTACACCAGAAGAGCTTACAGGTCCGCCGAGTCGCACTTCGACCATGTGGCCCGTAGACATCCTATTGCTCTTGGCCATGCTGTGGATCAATGTTTCGTCGAGGTCGATGATCAAGGTCTTCTTCGGCGTAGATGACGGGTATGACAAGATGTAGCTGGGCTGCCTTCGAGGCACTAAAGGTCGTGGCGTGGCAGGTGATCGGGGATACTTCAGCTTGGAGATGGCAGATGAAGTGGGCGACTTCAGCATTGGCGCCACTGCTGCAGCATCTTCTGCACTTGCAGCCTTTGTCCTGGCCATAGGATCTTTGCGTTTCCGCAAGCTATTCTCCCTTATGCGAATGCTCTTCTTTGGCAGGGTGTCATTACTCAGTTGAGATGTACTCGTCTTGGAACGTGTATGTCGCGCAGGGCTGTCATCTGCTTCTCCTTCAGAGGTCCCATACGACACGGTCGAGGCGTTACTGTCCACAGATGGCGAGCGCCTCCCATGCCTCGAAGCTCGCATCTGTGGCTTCTCGCGGAGATGCTGTTGACCGCGCAGGCCCAACTGCTGCGCAGACTGTCGCCTCTTTTGCTGTGTCATCAGATTCTTCAGTCGTGTCAATGGCAAGATGGTGGAGAAGCGGCCTTCCTCGTCGTAGAAGCAGGCAATCACGTATCGCCCGGGCGCAGTAATGGTGGAAAAGACGAGGGTGACGCCGTAGAGCACTGCGGCACCTATGCGATGTGGGAGTCGCCAGACCGAGCCGCTTTCACGCCCCGAAGCGCTGGTGTCGCCGCCATCCAACAAAGGCGTCTTCTCGTCGGCCCATTGTTCCGTATCGTGGGCGTCCTCGTCGCCCGCCCTGCTGACCTCATACGCGCCCTCGTGGCCCAGCTTCTCGGCGAGTGAGCCTATATCGAGTCCCGAGCCGCCGTGTGCCGAGTCGTGCTGTGAGGCCAGTGTGTCCACGCGGGCCGACGAGCTCTTTCGCGATCTCGGAGGAGAAGCGCTGGGGGTGGTGAGCCTCGCGAGGGAGCTGAGGCTGTTCATCGCTATCACCCTTCCATCGGGCTCCTGGGCAACTGTGGCGCAAGTGAGCAAAGCTAGGCAGAGCCGAGCGGAGCAGTGAAGCGCAGTGAAGAGGAGCTCTCGGGCCGTGTGTATATTTTATGTATGCGTAGGCGTTGCTGCAATTCAGCTTGTACGATGGATAAAGGATAGACAAGGGAGAGAAAGTCCTGGATGAAGCGAAGTGAAGTGAAGTGAACGACGCGGCTCGTCTGATAGCGATGGGAGCTGTCTTGCAGTGGACGTCGGAGGCTCGGAGAGCGAGTGGAGGAGGTACCTAAGTCTAGTGGCAGTTGTACTTCTATGCTAGTTCTAGTTGTAGTTAGTCTACCCGCTCCGTCACTTACACAACTGACTGACCTAGAACTATCTCAACTTCACACCCACCACAGACGTCTTCAACGACACACACAACCCGTCAGCTGCCTCGTTTTAATCAGGACATTGTGCCGTTGTCACTCACTCCCGCTTTTCAACCATCACGGCGAGCTGCTGAATGACCCCAAAAATTCCATCGATTTTGTCCAACTGAGTCATCCGCACGACAACAATATCAATCGGCTACTCAGAATCGACCAACACCAACCCACCACATCGAACAAGATGCCCAGCGCGCTTCTCAAGTGGGGGCATCCGCCCTCGCTCGCCACATTTCTCAAGTCACACCAGGAGTTGTCCGTGGACAGCGCCATCGAACACCTGGAAATGCTGCTGAAGGGCCGCCTGATTAAGAATTCCCGCCCGTGTGCAATTGCCACAACCCATCTCTTGCTGCACGTGGTCAGCAGCGGTGAGTGGGATGATTCACAATCGCTTATCAAGCGGATTCGTGAAGTCGGCAGACGCCTGATTGCTGCACGTCCGCGTGAGATGGCTGTGGGTAATATTGTTCGACGCGTTCTCTCCCTGGTCCGAGAAGTTGCAGAGACAGGCAACGAGCAGAATGGCCCGGTTGATGATGGCATCGTTCCCGGCTTCAGTGCACAGCATCATGACTCCAATACTCCAGAGTCGCCGTCAATGAGTGGAAGCATTGAACAGCTGCCTCCTCTCCAGAGACCGCAGATGCCATCTACAGCAGGCTCTCTGTTCAATATTTTTGGACAGCCCGAGGGCTCACTATCAAAATCTTCGCCAATGGGGTCTGGAGCAGCCACACCGGCTCACGGAGGTCAGACACAGGGCAAAATTGAGGAAATCGACCTTCGTGCCGAAGTCTGCGCGGGAATAGACGACCTCTTGGAAGAATTGGACATTGTCGACAGCCAGATTGCTGAATCCGCTCTCGATCACGTCCACAACAACGAGATCATCCTCACCCACACATCCAGCTCCACAGTCCAGAGATTTCTCTATGCTGCAGCAAAAGGCAGCCTCGGTGTCAAAGGACGAAAATTCACAGTCATCCACGCCGAAGCCTACCCCAACGACCACGCCGCCACTCACACCACCATCGTCAGCGGAGCCTCTAAGCCCGGCCCCGAAGACAGACGGTGGAAAGCTCTCACCGAGCTCGGAATCACCGTCATCCTCATCCCTGACACCGCCGTTTTCGCTCTCATGTCCCGCGTCAACAAAGTCATCCTGGCGCCACACACCGTACTCACCAACGGCTCTCTGATCGCCACAGCCGGCGCATCCACCATCGCCCTCGCGGCCAAAACCCACCGCGTCCCCGTCGTCGTCCTCTCGGGCGTGTACAAACTCTCTCCTACATACCCCTTCAAGCCCGCCCATTTGATCGAGTACGGCGACCCGGGACAAGTGTTGGAGTGGCAATCCGATGGGGAGTTTATGGATGCCGTGGATGTGGTGAATCCTCTGTATGACCATGTCGCTGCTGATCTGGTCGATCTGTACATTACGAACTTGGGACCACATGCTCCTAGTTTCCTCTATCGCATTGTGGCGGATCATTATCGTGCAGAGGATATTGACTTGTCTTGATCAGGAGGAATGAAGAGTGAGTGAGTGCCTGCCTTGATTCGGGCGAGACTGGATGGATGGAAGGATGTATGGATGGATGGCTGGCTGGCTGGCTGGCTGGCTGGATGGATGGCTGGCTGGATGGTAGTAGCCCGAGGCTACATGTACTCTACCACCAAGGAGTATGAACTGAACTGTACTGTACTTTTCCCGTGTGTGTTCGTTTCGAGGACACGCCTCTTCTACCTAGGTAGTTCAATAATACTACCTATCACACCTTTCACACCATTTCACGGCTCCTACGTATCCGCTTCGTGTCATAGAGAATATTAGAACCCTTCTTAAGAAATCGTGTGTGGCTGCCAATGTAGTGCAGTACATTTCATATCATATCACCACTACTACTGCTACTACGATTGACTCTCTTGTCTCTTATGTTCCGGTACGCTTCTCAAACTCCCTCCAGCTGCGCCTGCTGCTGATGCTCCTCCTCCGCCAGCACCAGCACCAGCACCGAAAAACCCACTCCTCCCACTATCGCTAGCAGGACTCATCACACTACCTATACTCGGACTTCTGATTGCCCCACCACCACCAATACCTCTCGAACTACTCGCGATACTCGGTCTCCTCGAACCACCCGCCGCACTCCCGGCTTCCGCCTCTCTTTCCAAGAATTCACTCCAAAGCTCCGCCAGACTCTCCCGACTCGCACTCCCAGGCGTGTCAGGGACGAATTCGCCCAGAGTGGGCGTCGAGGGTGTTCGTCTAAAAGGGGACAAGGGTACTCGGAGACTCCCGCCTGCGATGGTGGATGATGATGAGGATGATGAAGTGGTGAATCCATTGCTACCGGCTCGGAGAAGGCCTGCTTGTTCTTTTTGTGTCTCATCCCATCCTAGCAGAGCGGCAATGAGTTGCAGAATTTGGAATTTCTTCGGATCACTTCGGTCCAAGGCTAAAAAG
Organism: Sphaerulina musiva SO2202; assembly: GCF_000320565.1. Lineage (NCBI taxonomy): Eukaryota > Fungi > Ascomycota > Dothideomycetes > Mycosphaerellales > Mycosphaerellaceae > Sphaerulina > Sphaerulina musiva. The sequence continues at coordinate 687,404 of NW_016017394.1, forward strand.
TGCAGGAAGTGATTCGTGACGAGCTGTCGATCGACATTATCTTCTGGTTTGCCGCGTTTGAGGAAGCGGAGAGCCTTAGTCAGATGGTCGTTTAAGATGACGGCTTCGTGGCGGAGCTTGCCGATCAGGAGGTTTTTCTCCTTGACTTCTTTCTCAAAGGGCGCCGCTCGTGCGAGTTCTGCCTGTGTCGTTTCGAGCTGTGTCTTGAAAGATGCTGCTGTCTCTTCTGCGGCTTTGGTGTGGGCTCGTAGGGCGTCCAGCTGTGATTGAGATTGTTCTACCATTTCGCGAAGTTCGCGTTTTCGCTCTTCTTGCAGGTCGCGGAGGGCTCGTTGCAGACCATCGACGGTCGTGGACTGTGTCTCCGCCTCGGATTGAACGCGGGCGAAGGCCTGCTGTTGTGTGGTGAGCTGATCTTCGAGTTCCTGCGTCTTCTCCTCGAGAGCTTCGCGCCGTGACCGTTCTTCTGTGGCCAGGATTTCCCAGTCCTGCATCGCCTGTCTGGCGACCTCGTATTCTTCTCGCAGAGCCGCTTCTCGTTGCACCATGTCGTCGCGCTCCTTGGCCCAGTTGTTGGTCGACAGATTTGTCCGACTTCGCAGAGATTCAATCTCGGCCACTTGGGAGTCAAGGCTGGCGTTCAGTCGGGCAATCTGCTGCTGTAGACGCTCCCCCTCCTGTTGCGCTGTGGCGTTGGCTGTCTCCAGCTCCTCGATCCTCTCTCGCGCCGTCTCCAGCTCCGCCGCGTCTGCCTTCAGCCGTTCACCCAGTTGCGAGCGGATGGTGTTTACTTTGCCCAAGAGATTGCGGTACTGTGTTTCCGCATGCTCCTTGCCTTCCTGCGACTGCTCCAGCTCCTCTTTCACGCCTGACAACTCCTCCTTGTGCTTCTCCTGCAGGCTCTCTAGGGACTTTCGCAGCTGCGTCACCTCTGCTCGCAGACTATCTCGCTCCTGCTGCATCGCGTCCAGGCGTGCGGTGGTATCGGGACGTGTGCTGTCGCCGTCCTCCTCCTCCTCCTCGTCGTCGTCCTCCTCCTCTCCGATCGCTTTCTCTTCCTCAGCACGCGTACCGTCCTCTACCGTCGATGTCGGTATCAATGTCGGGGGCTCGTGATTACTGCCATTTCGGGTGGGGACTTCGTGCTCTCGCTCCTTCGCTTGTAGGTTCTTGGACGTCGTGGGAGCCGTATCAACATCATCCGCCTCTTCCACTTCCTCCTCGTCGTCGTCCTCTGCTACGCGGTCGTCACCGGCTTTGGCGCCATTCGGCTGTGGCTGGATCGTGCCATGGTCCCCAGTCTGCTGCTGATCGGTGGCCTTCTTCTTGCTCTTCTTCTTCTTCTTGTTCTTGCTGGCTGGAGAGACTCAATCATCAGCCATGGTCAATTCGCGTCGGTGGTGCCAATGCCAGTGCCGGTGCCATATCGTGGCCTGGGCCCCTCCGCGTTGCTGTACTAGATGCCCATTCCCCGATTGCTGTGGTCACTTACCTGACTTGCTCGCACTATCTACTTGTGCGCTGACTGCCGACATGGCCTCTGTTGAAGATGCGAGGCTGAGCGATGTATTCTCCTTTCATACACTCTTCGAGCTTCACTCATCAATCACACTCTCTGACACAGGACCACATGGAAACCACCTGGCCAATGTATAAGCCTGCATGCGCGCTAGGTCTAGTCGAGTACGTACCTGGGCTGAAGGCTCTTCCCGAGCTGACTAGATCTACGATTTCCTCACTTGCACCGGGCTTGTCCCGCACTGTCATCATTTCACATGTTTTTCCTCCTCCTCCTGCTGCAGTGGATGATGGCATGGCATATTCCTCATCAAAAAGCAAACACCGGCCGCGGGGTCCAAAGTGTGATATTTGATATGACCTGTACTATGTCTGTCGATTTCTCCCTCTCTCCCTCTTGTGCTCCCTCTGCAGAGAGGAGGAGGCTGTGCATCGCCATAGCATTCCCAGCCGTACTGCCATGCTGCCCTTTATTAGGCCTATTGCCACCTCCCAAAGAAGAAGTAGTAGTAGAAGAAGAAGATCATCCTCTTGGGCCTCGTGACCTCGCCTTTCAGCCACGATCCATCCCTACAGCTTGAAGAGAACTAATAGCCTCAAGCCATTACGACTGCTCTGGCATACCTACATGTACATGTACCCTAACCGTGTATCCGATCACGCATTTCGTCATGGTCAACTACCATTTAACCACGAAAAGCATCTTCACTCCAGCAAGTCTTCTCCCATCCCACAAACGGACGCCAAGTTCACACTCCTGTCAAGAACGAAAAAAGAGTCTCAAAGTCGACATGTCTACCACTGCGAGCGCCACCAGCGATGACCTTTCCCATCGCCAGTACCTTCGATGGGACACTAAGGGCGTTGAAGATCCGCCACCAGGTGAACAAGAAGACATCAAGGCCGTGGCCGAGCAGATCAATACACAGCAACGGCAGCAGTTTGATCACCACCGACATGTCTACACCGGCACGCACTGTCGAACGCACGGCATTGTGAAGGGAACATTCACAGTCCATGATGCTCTTCCACCACACCTTCGTCAAGGCGAACTCTTTGCCCAGCCAGGCTCCTTCCCAGCAGCATGTCGCTATTCGACCGAACCAGGTGACCCAGGCTTTCCCGACACCATACCAACGCCGCGTGGATTCAGTATCAAGCTGTTCAACGTCAAGGGCGACTTCTTGCCCACCGGCGCAGACGGTGCCCACCCACCCACACAAGACATTGAGTTCAACAGCACTCCCGCTATTGAATTGGCAGACGCAAAAACGACGCGAGAGATCTTCAACATCCGCATGGGACTGGGAACGCTTCTCGACACGAAGGAGATGAACCAGGAGCTTGAGAAGAGGAAGGATACGGAATTGCAAAAAGGTCGATTCCAGGTCCCCAATCCTCACCTTGCCTCTCTCCGACAATACTCGCAAACTGCCTACCGTTTCGGCGACTACGTGTTCAAATACTGTCTGGTACCCAACACTGCAACCCAAGAGAAGCTCGCCGACCAGACCATCAGACCCGACACTGATGCTACCGACCAACACCACAAATGGCTCCAAAACTTCCATCAAAACCACGACGCAGAATATCTCTTCCAAGTACAACTTCTCGAGAACTTGGACGAGCAACCGGTAGAATACTCCGGAAAGGAATGGGACTCGAGCAAGTATCCCTGGCAGACTGTGGCAACTCTCCAGATTCCCAAGCAGGAAGCGTTTGACTTGGAGAGGAAAGCCTTTTGGGAAGATCACATGCGATTGGATCCTTGGCACGGTTTGAAGGCATATCAGCCATTGGGTGGGAGTAACAGGTTACGAAAGGTGGTTTATCCGGCTAGTTCGAAGTTGAGGAGGCAGATGAATGGGAGGAAGGAGATTTGGGTCAAGAGTATTGATGAGATTCCGAATTGATCTTGCTCTTGTGGAGTTCAGTGATTTTTTGTAATACACCAGATATGAGGCTTTTCATGATGGACAAAACATCACAGTGCATGAATGATGGGTAGTAATATGGAGAGGAAGTACCTCCTAGTCCAGCAACCTTAAAAAAAAGATCGGGCGACTAGGTATTCAGGCATTATACACCAATACCTAACAAGTAAGGTAGGTACACCGTACATGTACCTACCCGAACGTAGCATATCGCAGCATCGCTGAAGCCTGAGGATAACGGTGAACCCATCCCAAGTCCCGCAGATCATTGTATCATCACCCATCAAGGGATTCAAGGGATTCGCAAGGCTGGAAAGAAACTCTCGCTCCTCTAGAAAGAAGAGGGAGGGTGTTCACTGTTCAATGATTATCTTGTTGTTGTTATTGTTGTCAAAAGTCCGCGACAGTTTGCGTCTTTGGAATATTTCCTATACTATGCTATACTATCCGCATGTCTGAAGTGAATCTGAAAGCAACATCAGAACAAACGCTGCTACTGCTGATGACGTTGCTGCAGCTGCTGATGATGATAGGCTTGTGATACATGTACCTAAGGTACAACCTGCGATCGCTTCATCTCACATGTCAGGCTGTGACCATCGCGGGAAAGTGTGTTTTTTTACCTATGCAAGTTTGAAATTCTATCACTGCACCTTAGACTAGGGGTTCAGTGGTTCACTAGGAGGTACCTCCTAGTCTGAATCTCTGATAATGTCAAGGTTGAGGTCGAGAGGACTTTGGGTCTGCATGAGAAATACCTAAGATAAGTGAACAGCTTCCTCGCATGTCTATCTATCTTTCTCTTCATCGTCTCAATTCGAGTTCTTTTGCTGCTGTGTCGAGGAAGATAGGATGCTGAATTGTAGAACTATGTACAGAACGAAAGGAAAGAAAGAAAGAAAGTCTATCTTCATGTTTAGCCGACGTTTGTGATGACATTCCAAGTCATCATCACACACTTATCAACATGCCAATCCATCACAATGTGACCAGCCGGGGGCGATGGATGGATGGTAAGCGCGGCAAATCTCCTGAATGAATCGTCCAACTTCCAACAAAAAACCCACCCCGGTTTGGTGTTATCGAAGCTGAACGACAAGACACAACAACAAGCTTTTCCTGCGAGATTTGCATTTTCGTGCACAACATCTCTCATTTCTTTTTCTTCCTTTTCCTTTGACCAGGGTGGGGGGCCTTTCACACACAGTTTATTACACGAGGGTGATGAGGCTCATCAACTCGTAGTAGTATGGAAACCGAAGGGCCAAGATTCCAAGACCATCCCATCCCCATCCCTCCTTTTTGAAAAGGCTTGATCGTGGACTTAATTGATGATGAGAGAGAACGACGAACTTGGCTGTGATGTGATTGTATTCGCCCCCTTGTCGAGAGAAATAAATCCTAGTCTTTGACGTTGATGATGATTAATGATGATGATGATGATCCCGCAACAACAAGAGTGATGCTGGATGATGGAAGAAAAGCGGCAATTGCCAATTGGATTTTTATAATTTTATGATTCTTCGTCGCAGCGTGAAGGGAAAATCTCGCTTTCGCTTTTCCCCTGACAGGATAATGTGAACATGGGGTATGCTGGATAGAATGAAACGGTACATTTGGTTGGGTACAGAAAAGGGAAATTTTAGTTCGTATCTGGGGGAAAGCTTATTCGTCTTGTTCACTAGCAAGAGGAGAGAGGCTGGAGAGAGAGAGATGAGAGATGAGGAGAGATGAGGAGAGAGTCTATCTGGGTAGGGTAGGGGAGGTACTAGATACTTCCTCTTTTATGTTTCCCCTTTGCCCTCGTTTTCTGTCTGTCTCTGTCTTCTTTCGCAGTTCGATACTACAAACTACCGTCACTCTTTTTTACAACAACAACAACCGATACGACTTTTCGAAAAAGTCCCTACCAGTCTTTACCAAAACAAAGCAAACAAGCAAGCAATCAATCAATTCTCTTCATTCTCTACAACACATAAATCTCCCAACACTTTCTTCTTCCACCAAAACACACAGGTAACCAACCACCCATCCCAATCCATAATCCTCCTCTTCCATCTCCACCAAAAAACTAACATCCTCCCCACCCAATCCAGCCAAAATGCAATTCCACCACCTCACAACCCTCCTCCTCGCCACCCTCGCCACCGCCGCCCCACTCCCCACCCCTAACACCAACGACCTCTCCACCCGCCAAATCCCCGCCGCAGGAGGTCTGCCCGCCATGAACATGGTCACCGGCCTCCTCAGCCCCGTGACCGGCGCACTGGGTGGACTGGGAGGTTTAGTCAAACGCCAAGGTTTGCCCTCGATGGGAAGTCTGCCCGGATTGAATGAGGTGACGGGAATTTTGGGAAGTGTGACTGGTGGCGGACTTCCTGGTTTGGTGAAGAAGGAGGTTCCTGGGTTGAGTCTTGTTGGAGGGTTGCTTAATGGGGTTACTAGTGCGGCGGGATCTTCGGCGGGGAAGAGTGGGGGAATTTTGTAGAGAGTGAGGGGGAGAGGGAGAGAGATATATGGGGGGAGGTGAAGGGATGGGGGGTTGGGGAGGATGACTTTTCCGCCCTGGAGTGTTGGTTGGAGGGGGAGGGGATGAGGAGGTTTCTTTGTTGTTTGTGTGTACAGTATATGTGCCTTTTCTTTTTCGATATGTCCATGGAAATGAATATGAGAGTTGTTGCTTGCGAATGGATGGACGGTCTTGACGCCGATCCCATTACCTCTCTCTCTATCTCTCTTGACATGAATTCGTCTTCGATGGTTGTCCTCGATGTTTCTATCAATCTCGTCATCATCGCATCGTAAATGGGCTCATGCATCTCCAGAATCAATCAGCCTTGCACGAAAACGGCGAATAACCCTCCGTGCTGAGCGTAATCATCGTCTGAATACTTCCATACCCTCCAAACCCCACCATGGCGCACGCCAGAAGAAACACGACATTAGAACCACACCAGACCAACACGACCTTGGGTGAAGCCTGCTTCGGCGGAGTAAACATTCGCCACCAAGACCACACTTCCCTCTCTCTCTTCATGAGCTCATAACTCTCCGCGAAAGAGGTATCCTCTCCGGCCGCATTGAGGAATTCGACTCCCGTTGTTGGCGCAAAGGAATGATGACACATGTACATACACGTCATGGCGGGTATTCCCAATGCAATCCAGGTCCCGGAGATGGCGGCGATGAGAGCCAAGAGGGGAGAGAAGTATGGTAAGACGTTTGCCAGAATGAAGGCGAGAGCCCATAATAAGACTACAATCACCACCCAGGAGATCAAGGATCGAAAAGTTTTTTCATCGGCGACTTTGGCTTCGTTTCTCACACTTTCCCAGTACCAGGCTTGGATGCGTTTACACGCCAATAGACCTGCGATGACTCCTGCGACGACGATGGTGGGCGTTGCGATTCCGTAGGAGAGTTTGGCGAATAGAGGTGCTGCGGAACTGAGGGCGGGGGAACCGACGTGTGCGCCAGCGTAGTAGTAGATGACGATGGCGACGACCATGTATAAAGAGGACATGCTGATGTTGGTGGCGATGAGGGATTTGCGAAAGTCGGAGGGTCGGTCCATTTCGGCCATGACTTGGAAGTAGGCGAGGTGGCCGGTGAAGGAGACGAGGACGTTGCTGAGTGCCATCATCCAGTCGGCGGCTGCGACGCCGTGTGTTGGCGGGCCGATGGATGCGGTGCCTTCTCCTTCGCCGATGATGGCAATGTCGATCATGGCTATCATTGTAGCTGCTAAGATGGAGAGGCAGGCTGTGGGGTGCAGTTAGTATGGAAACCATCACACTTTCTCCTCGCAAAACTTACATATGATTGAAAAGTATGAATTTGACTTGAAGGTCCTGGGAAGTGTACAAGCAAGGCAGACGAAGAAGCCAATCACCTTGAAGACGACAGTACATTTCCAGCTATTGCCAGCCACGGTATTTGCCATGGTTGCAAACGTGAGAATGTGAGCAGCCATGATGAAAATCAACAATAGTTGGAACAAGCACTCGGCAATGCATTGCCCAGGTCTGCCACCGAGCAGATAGCCGACCTGTCCGAAATTCACAATGTACGGATATCTCATCCGGAAGTAGTAGAGCATGAAGCCAGTGGAAAGAGTCGCCACGCCGAAGATGACAATGACCATGGCGCCCACTACAAGGCCCAGGTCTGCGACGGAAGCGGGTAAGGAGAGAATGCCTAGAGAGACTGTTTCGGCAATGAGAACTGTCGCATGGGTTAGCAAGATGGGCTAAGCACAAAGGGGCTCAATCGATCAATGATGAAGCGGCATACTCATGGTAGCTTGTTGCCAATTGACCTTTTTGTGCGTAATCAGTTCCGGCAGCACCTCTCCTCGACCCAGCTCGCTGCCATGTTCGGACTTTTGTAGTCCAGCTTCGGATCGACCAGAGCTTCCAGTGTTGCTGCTGACTGTGGACAGTTTCTTGCCACGGACTCGAGCTCGCCAAGACGCCTTCTCCGACATTGCAGGATCCATTAGGGTGGCCGATGTGACTTGTCAATGCGGTTCTCGATGGCTCAAGGCTCTGTGATCGCAGTGGTTTGTGGCTTGATTGATTCAAGGCTTACCACAACACGATCAAGGGGACTTCGACAAGCTTGATATGCTTCTCTGTGGTAATTCTTCTTGTGGATATCGAGGTGAGGTCAGCTCTCTCACTACTGCCCGACACCGGACTCTCGTCCTCTGTGATGATGATGAGGGAAATGCGCGTTTGCCACTATGTAGTCATGTTATGTCATGGACCGAATTAATGCCGGAAAAGACTGAAATAGAGAAGTGTCGCAGTGCTGCGCTGGGGAGGCGTGGTGAAAGAAGTAGTAAAGAAGAGGAGTATCAGTCGGTAGAGCGCATAGAGAGTATGAGTTTCTCAAGTATGGGTGGGTGTGCCAGCCCAGCAGTGCATACATACCTCCTACTGTAGGTCGCAAATGGATTGATCGGACCGCACAGGTCAGCTGGCAAGTGAGAGAGTTGGCCAGGACCAATTTAATCATTATTATGAACTGTGGTCCGGCCAGTCTCGAGCTCTGTAATACAGCTAGTCGTTTGGCTAGAGGCGGACGGGAGACACAAGCATAAATTGAGCCAAAGTCTTGACGTTGCATCTCGCTGTCGCTCTCCGACATTGCCGGATGTCACCTGTCCCGCGGGGAGATGCTCTATACAGCGGCGTGTGTGGTCTGGTTGTTGAAAAGGAGGCTAAAGTATGCATCTCTATCACTTTGGCCTTGCGGTCGTCGCGTCTGCTCTATCTGGACTTCAATGTTCATGTAGCCTTCCCTCACCTGCAAATTGTCAGCCCTTCTGATCCATCGTTATACTGCTGGCACCATCGCCTCCTCGACACATAACACCCCGAGTGAAGACAAGTTGTGTGTATGGATGTGTCGGAGTGCCCCCGTCCATGCTGTGATGCAGGAGTGCGTGTTGGCATCGGTGGCATCTGCAGGTAACTGTACCATTCTACCATTGCGAACGTGGTGGACATGTCGTAGGAGTACTCATAGAACATTTCTGTATTCTCAGTGCCTCTTGATCATTCGTAGGAAACACGACAACGATATATTATATATTATCGACCCATATCATCCATCATCAACAGAGTGAACGGACTGAACAGACTGAACAGGGTTAGTCGTCGACGGCTCCGCATCTACGATAAGATGGTTTGATTACACTAGCGCGAACGGGAGCTTGGATGATAAATTGGGGAGGCTGGGCCTTGTCTTCTCACACAACAACACCAGACCAGGATGGCGCAAGAAGCCGCAGCAGACGCACTCGGCAGTCCACGCAGTGACACCTTAGCTTCCCTCTCGTAGGCCATAACAACTTGTACCCATCACCATCACGTAGCCCGCCCACACACACAGACACATCACCACCATCACCACCACCACCACCTCCTCCTCTACCACCATCACCACCACCTCCTCCTCCACCACCTCCCGAGACCTCATCCCCTTCCCATCCCCCTCCGGTCAGAATGGTTGAGCTTCGCAAGAGAAAGGAGGCGCCCCCTCCACCTCCTCCAGCCAAGAAGCGCGCGCCCTCCAAGGCGAAAAAGGACGCACCAAAGGTGGAAAAGGAGGCGGAAGCTGCGAAAGCTCCCGAGGTCGCGGTCGAGGATGCGCCTCCTGCTGCGGTGGAGGAGGCCCCGGCAGCAACCAAGGCGACTGGTCCCCCCAAAGTCGGAGAGAGCATCGAGCTCAATGGCTTCGGCGGCGAAGTCCAGACGCACAGTGAAGAGGCGACTACATTGGCGAAATTGCTCGAGGCGAGCAAATCAGGCGTCGTCTTGTTCACATACCCCAAGGCTTCCACGCCAGGATGTAAGTATGGCTGTGAGGGCGAAGTGCAATGCCATCTATGTTCCCGTAATCATCGTGCTCTATAACCACTGCGCTTCAAGGCAGGCCAGGGGCGGGTTCAGGCATATACGGCCACGAAAAAGTGGACCTGCAATCTGATCACTTTGCGCTTCCGCTACGCCGCGCGCTTGGTATTTGTGAAAAAACCACGTAGCGCCTCAGCGCGATCAAAAGTCAGGATGTCCATCTGACCAGGACTGACACGAGTGGACTTGTAGGCACCACGCAGGTTTGCCTGTTCCGCGACGCATACGACGATCTTACCAAGGCTGGACTGAGCGTCTATGGACTGAGCAATGATTCGCCAAAAGCCAATAAGAACTTTGTGGAGAAGCAGAAGTTGCAATACCCTCTGCTGTGCGATCCTAAGCAGACTCTGATCAGTGCGATTGGCCTGAAGAAGGCGCCCAAGGGAACCACTCGAGGTGTATTTGTCGTGGACAAGACTGGAAAGGTGCTCGCGTCGGAGCCAGGAGGACCAGCGGCCACATTGGAGGTGGTGAAGAAGATTGTCGCTGGCTTGGGAGGAGATGCGGACTCGGATGGCATCAAGCAAGGAGAGGATGTCGTTGCAGCTGAGACTGCGGCCGACGTGGCAGACACAGCCGAGAAGCTGGATGGTGATGGGGCCAGTAAGCTGTGAGGGACCATCTGGAGGAGCAAAGGTAAGGTACGTATTCAATCTGGCTCAGATGGTTGCAGTCTCAGCTGATTGATGTATGTGCAGCAGTAGTCGTAGATGGCCGCGATGCGCAATGAGATGACTCTGTTTTCACCTATCGCGTACTCACACCCTCTTCACTCCATTCTGCTTCCCATTCACTCACTTGCACGTAGATCATTATAATCTTAACTCGGAAGTACAGCAGGTCTTCGACCAGTCTGTCTCATCGTCAGCGCAAATACATTTGTTTCCATCTGGCGGCCCCTTCGTCGCCGACATGCAGCGACTCAATGCGATGCAGCACAAAGGAAGTGCTCGCACAATGATTGCGCACATGCAGCAACCATGAAGTGAGTTCCACGCCAGGGCAAATGGTCGAAAAAGGAGCAAGCTGCTGTCCCGATGTTTACATGAGGTGTGTGAGGATTGTCGCGAGTTAGCTGCAGGAGAACCCCCTTTTCTTCTACCTCTCGCACGGCCCCCTCTCAAATTTTCCTCTCTGCAGACACCATCTCACGCTGTGTCGTTGCACCCATGACACACTCGCCCTCAAAGCGAAGAAAGATAACACCCATCATGGACCACCTTAACGGCGGAGAAGAAGAAGAAGAGAAAGAACAAGGAGAAGAAGAAGTGAAGAACGACGATGGTGGCGTCCCTCTCACCACGTCGTTGTGCGAGCGACTGATCAACAGGACTGTCGGGCCAACACCAACGACTACCGACAACGAGCCTAAGAAGCCCACCATGGTGGATGCCACTATATTCCGGCACCCAGACGCGGCTTGCTTGCACCACGGCAAACAGAAAGGCCGTTGGCGGCACGAAGTTCACGACCACTGCTGCAAGCAACCCTCCAGTACCAACTGCCAGTACCACTGGTCCGTCCCATACTTCCGCATCAAAATTGCCAATGACCCTCTCGCCACTCTGAAGCGCTGGATCATCAACCACAACAGAACTCTCGACGGCGACATCATCCCACGGGATTCCTCTTTGCTATTTGTCATGCTGGGAGTCGAGCGTTTCAATTACGGCTATGTAGCCGACCAGAGCGAGTTCCAACCACACCATCTCCGCCACGCAATCGCCTTCGCCATCGAGCAAATTACTAGCAACTATGCGGAAGAGGAGAGTCTCAGAGAGTATGTGAGTCGCCCACCATATCGGTACCCTCACGTTGCCGGAGGTGCAGCGGACCGACTGGCGCAGGCCATGAAATGGTGGCCGAATGAGCGGCAAACGGCACACATGACACTAGAGGAGTTGTGCGATTGGTTGTTCAAGATGGCCAAGGAATACGATAACTCGCGACAATGGATCGAACGGATGACGGAGGTTGTTGTGAATGCCAAGTGGCAAGAGGCTGAACGCGGAAACGAGGGAGAGATTCAAGACTTATTGAATCTGAACTTCATCGACAAGGAAATGGTCGCTCAGCACTGCGGTTGTTCGGATTCTGAACGGGACTGATGGAGGTCAGAGAGAAGGCCGGCGTCCGTCGGAATGATATGCGGACGTATTGTGTGTTCGCGTGGCCTTGCAAAAGACAACTGCTGGAGGGAGTAATGTTTTGGGCGACTTTCACATGCTTCAATGGGCGCTGCCTGCATTAATGTAATGCTCAGGTTACCGGGCTAGAAGGCTAGTAGCAGAACTAGTCAACTTGTTTGGGGGGGCTAGTCGGGCAGCTGCGTCATTGATGAGCACGAGTGAAGGTGCATGTTTTCTAGACACTGAAAAAAGTGTATAAGCGGCTGTATGCATTGCTTGTCCATATCTCTGCCTCATCTTTCGTTGTTCTTTGCGTGTGTTATCTTGTCACTCGGACCCGATTCTGATTAAGGTAGTGACACTGAGCGGCGAGCTCTATCGAGTCACCGAAGAACATACCTTCACCCCCTCGACCTCGACGCAGGCGGACCTGCCGCTCTTCTACAATTCAATTTCTGCAAAGACCTGAGACAGGACAGCTCTACTAAAGGATGTCTTCGCGCGCTTTGCGTAAGGCGCAGCGCGAACGAGAAGAGGCAGAAACATTGAAGAGACTGGAGCAGGAAGCGCAAGCCCTTGAAGGGGAAGAAGATGACGAGGAGGAAGCCGAGCCAGTGCCTGTAAAGCAGAAGAGCGCCTTTGAGCTACTGCAAGAGCAAGAGGAAGCCGAGGAAGAGGCAGAAGAGGACGAGCAAGACGACGGAGAAGACACGATACCGGACGAGCCAGTCGCAGCAGCGCCGAAGAGCACTACGAACAAGAAGAAAAAGCGGAAGAAGAAGAAGGGTAAAAAGGCGGACGATACGAAAGACAACGCGCAGACAGGCGCGGAGCTGGATGAGATTGATGCTGCGCTGAAAGAGTTGTCGACAAATGGCAATGGATTGCAGCAGCACACCACAGCAGCTGGAGTGGATTACACCTTGAACGAGGCGAATCGTCTTCTAGCAGTGGACACATCACATCTGCATGCGGCAAATGAAATGAGGCGGCTGTTCGGACGTGCTGCGCTGGAAGCAGATCGCGAGGATGGTGCAGCTCCTCGACACGGCATGGGCGGTGGCAATCGACGACAGCAACGACAGCAAGTCGGTCTGAGAGAGGCTCTGCGAGGAGGTCATCGGCAGGATGGTCGATCTGGTCTGTCTGCCATGGCGTTGCGGAGAAACATTTTCATCCAGGGCAAGGAAGACTGGCCACAGGCCACGAGTGGCGGCTTGGGCATGGAGGTGGAGGAGAAGCGCGCTGATGGTACTATTCTGTACAAGTTTGTGCACAATACGTCTTACCAAGGTGTGCAGTCGCAGTTTGAGACTTGTGTTGCCTCTATGGATCCACAGCGTATGATTGTGCTGCTTCAACACAACCCGTACCACATCTCGACATTGCTCCAGGTCTCCGAAATCGCGAAGCAGGAGCGCGATTTCACTACTGCTGGAGATCTCCTAGAACGAGCGCTCTTCTCGTTTGGCAGAGCCGTACACAGCACCTTCGCCAAGACATTAGCGGATGGCAAAGCACGATTGGACTTCCGCAGACCAGAGAATCGAGAATTTTGGCTGGCGAGTTGGCGATATATGCAAAACTTGACGATGCGAGCCACCTATCGCACCGTATATGAGTGGACGAAGATGTTGCTGTCGCTTTCGCCGCAAGACGATCCTTACGCACTGTGGCTGGTGCTGGATCAGTATGCTCTACGATCGAAAGAACACCTCGACTATGTCAATATCAGCCGCAACGTCCTTTTCACACCGGTGCACGAAGGCATGCCCAATGTGCAGTTGAGTCAAGCTTTGGCAGAATGTTCGGCAGGAAACAAGAGCAAAGGTCAACAGCTGCTGTTCTCTGTAGTCGGCAAATACCCCTGGTTTGTAGCTCGGCTGATGCACGAGCTCAACATCGACGCGCCTCCCGCTGTATGGGGTAAAGAAGCAGGCTCGACCAAGGAAAAGCTCTATGCCGAACTATACGCCACACGAGCAAAAGACTTGTGGAATACTCCCGAGCACACCGAACTGCTCCTGGAGATTGCCAGCGCCGTACCTGCAGAAACGCCCTCTGCAACGACCGATTCGTCCGAGATCACACCCAACATCGCCAGACATGTACTCCTATCCGACACTCCAGCGCTCATCGCCCTCGTACCTCGAGAATACACCAGCCAACTCGAAAGCTCATCCGACCCTCTCCCACCTTTCGACTCCATCGTCTCCTATCACCTAGAGCAGCGAACACAGCAGCAACCCGCTCGATCAGGCCCAGCCTCAGCCCGCACTCAGCAACAACAAGAACAAGCCGTCCTCGCCGCAATCCGCCAAGCTCTCGCACGTATGCCCCAACAAGAAGATCCCCAATACGCAGAAACCCACTCCGTCGCACGATTCTTCCGCGACCTTTTCCCCTGGTACAATCAGCGCTATCCGAGAATCCACGACGGCGAGGAGGATGAAAATGAGGATGAAGAAGAAGAGGACGAGGAAGAGCAGCCACCCGCTACAGCAGAAGAAATGATGACTCAAGTTCGCGAAGCAGGGCGTGAAAATGCTTTTGAAGAGTACGCGAGACGTTTCATTCGATTGCGAGGCGGCGAGCAGCCGGAATTGGATGTACAACGTGTTTTTCGCATGTTGACGCAAGGCGCGCCATTGGAGCCGGAGATTCCGGGATTGGGCGCTCTTGAATTGCGGCAATTTGAAGAGATGTTGGGGAATGCAGGGTTGGATTTGGGACAGGTGGTGAGGCATGATGAGCAGCGTATGAATGGGGCTGATGATGATCATGATGATGATAGTGATGATGATGGTGGTGATGATGGGTTTGAAATGCCAGGCGGCTTTCGATAGAATTACATAATCTACCTCACCTAACCTACACGACGAGCGTAACTAAGGTAAGGTAGGTACCTATAGGTAGGTATGTAGTCTTGACAGAATAGTTCTTCGCGTCGACAGTGGCGCCCGCCTGGAAAGTGTTACTGGACGATTTTCTTTTTTTTTTTTCTTTTTCTTTCCGGATCGTGTACTCTCGTTGAATCCTGCTCAATATGGCCATATTCCTCCTGATCGCCGAATTTGTCAAATATTTGTGTGGTTAGGTAGACAGAAGTGAGGCGGAGAGAGAGAGGACCATCAAGTGTGGCAAAATGTAGGTTTTCGACTGTTTTTGACCATCTATTTCTGCTTGGCAATCAGATCAGACAAAGGAGACATGGCGTCTTCCCGATCCAAAATCACCTCTATCAAGTTCAAGCCTGCGACAGTGCGCTCGTCTGCACGATCCAGGGCTTGACGCAGTTCACCCACGGTCTTTGCAACAGCAGTGTGAGAGACGTACTCTCCAGTAGCCTCATTACTCTTCTCTGCGACACCAAAGAAACTCGGCGCTTCCAGGTACCTCCATCTTGCCACGTCGTTGTAGCCCTGATCTTTCCCATGAATACATCGTTCGATGGTGTAGCCATCATTGTTCAGCAGAATGATTGTGACGTTGAGCTTTTCCCGGATGATGGTGGACAGCTCCTGCACCGTCATCTGAAATGAACCGTCTCCTATCAGAAGGACAGCGCGAGGTAATCTCTCCTCATGACGTGGCCACTTGCCAGCTTGATCGAGTTCTCTCTGAGCAAGGGCGGCACCTTGACATGCTGGTAACATGTACCCAATCGATAGCCATGTGGCAGGATTGAAGAATCGAACATGCTTCGGCAATCTGAAGTCGCGGATGCCATATCCTGCGGTGCCCGTCTCGCCCATGATGATATCTCCCGTGCGTAAGTAGTTTTGCGTGAGGGCGTATAGGTTTCTTTGGTCTAGCTTCTCGGTATCTGAAGATTCCAGTGCTGATTTGGTAGTCTGTGCTGTATGCTCTGCGGGTACCTTGTGCAGCTTTGTAACATCAACCTCGTTGAGAAGCAGTGACAGAAACTGCTTGGCAGGTAGGTCGCGGAAGATTTTGTCCTCGGAAGTGACAGACGAGGACTTGAAGAAAATGGTGGTCTTTGTGGGAGGAATTCCGGTCGAAAAGTATGAGTTGGTGCCGGAGAAATGTGGTCCAAAGCACAAGACCAGATCGGCGGTCTTGATGTAGTCCTGGTATTCTTGAGGAGCCCATTGACCCTTGTACACGCCACGCACATTGGGCAAAGTCTCGTCAACACATCCCTTTCCGAAATTTGAGGTCCAAGTGGGCCAGCCAGTGGCCTCAATAAGCCGGTGAAGCTCTTCCAGAATGCCATACGCTAAGCTCTCGCCGTCAACATAGATTGCTGGCTTCTCAGCTTTGCTCATCCGATCCTTAAGAAGACTAATAGCGGGAGCCTCATTGGCAGAGGAGGTGGCGCGTAGAATCTCGATAGGCGTCTCGAGTGTGGCACTGCTCACCGGGACTGCAACCATGTCCACAGGAATCTGTAAGTAGATTGGACGACTGTGAAGCAGGCATTGTGCCAGAGCAGCGTCGAGAAGAGCGGTAGCAGTCCGCGGGTCCGAGAGGTCGGCTTGTGCTACGGTGACATGTTTGTACATGGCGGCGAAGTGGCCATATTCGCCATCGTTCAGTGTGTGATGGATCAGACTCCGCGACTCATGTTGATGTCTGGTGGGGGTGCCGACAATGTGTATGACGGGGGCGAGCTCGGCATAGGCTCCTGCAATAGCGTTGACTGTGGAGGATTCGAAGTTAGAGAAGACGGGACGGGCATGTATAGGTATACCTCCTAGGAGGAAAAGACAGGAAGGAGACGGGATGGGCCGGTGACTAACTCGCACTCAGCTCTCCCACACCAAAGGTGGTGATCAAGGCTCCAATGCCTTTGATTTTCGCATAGCCATCCGCAGCATAGCCTCCATTGAGCTCGTTGCAGCTGCCCGTCCAGTGCAAACCTTGTGGCTCGACGTAATCAAGCAGCTCCAAGTTGTAGTCGCCAGGAACACCGTGAATGGTGCCAACACCGAGCTGCTTGAGCCTGGTGAAGAGATATTCGGCCAGCTTGATCTCGGATGGCATGATGGACTGTACTTCTTGGCTGGGTTATGTGCTCGTTCTTGACCAGTGACCAATGACTACCTTACTGACAGACAGTCGGAGACAGACGGGCGAGAAAGTCAGAGTGACAAGAGACGAGTACTCCAAGTAGGGCAAGAGTTCAGAGGTAAAAGGTCAGGTGCAGTACTGTTGGGAGATTAGCTACGGTATATATAGAAATACTGCCAACTCCCACCTCCTCACTCGAGGCAATCCTAATAGGTATAGACCTTATAAGGTAACATGTACGTATCATATCGATATCATCATCTGTATGCCGGATGGAGAGCACGCCGGTTCCGCTGAAGTTTCGACCGCCTCCAGGAGTGATTCAGGAGCCAGGTACAGTACGAGCTTGCAGTGGAAGCAGCCGGCCATGAGAACCGGGACTCCGGGTGCATCTCCTCCACTTGACTTGTCCTTCAGAGTCCAGACATTCCATCACGCCGAACACTCCGCCATCCACCACAACACTTTGTACAAGCCTTCCATTCCTCGGACCATACTGTCATCCCATAGGTACATAAACGGACATGCCGAAGCGACTTGCTGCATGTGAGCCCTGTCGCGAAGCCAAAGTCTCTTGTGATCATGCCCGACCTACCTGTCGACGTTGCATAGACAGCAATGAATTCGAACTGTGTGTCTATCGCGATCGACCATTCAAAAGGAGACGGACCACTTCCGTTCGCCAGACACCAGATGCTGTCGATGCTTCCGACTCTCGGCCATCTTTGCTTCTACATAATGCCAAAAGTCTCAACGACCATCTGCAAGAACACCTCGTAACAACATCTTCCAATAGCCTGCACAACTCGCCTGCAGCGAGCACATCAGCCCTCCATGTGTATCCTAACCCAGGCTACCAAGGACTATCGAGCCACACCACCATATTCGAGACTGTCAAGGCAAGCGGAGGCAGTGATGATTTCGCATCGTCCAAGTGTGTGCTTCACGAGGCAATAGGAGACCTCGAGGAAGCCGAAGTGGTGCAGCATACGAAATTCCTGGACGACCTCAGACGCCTCGATCTCAATGCCTGCGCCAAACTGATCACAAACTGGGTGTTATCGGGTGTGAATCTGGCCATAGCTGGTCCGCTTGTGATTCCCTGCACAGAAGCCGTTTGTGTCTTGTTCCAATCTCAATCGGGAGCCGAGCTTGCGTCGTCTCTGTTAAGGAACTCTCGTGAGCGGCTCACGACAGATGGCGCCATGAGCATTGCTACTTTCTGTATCACCTACTGTCAGAATGACCCTGGTTGGGCAACGCTGGGTTTGTTCCTTGTTGCTCTGTGCCGAGCAGTCCAGGATACGGCGTGCTTTTCAGCACTGTACACTACGAGGTCTAGTCAAAGACAGCTACAAAAGACATTCCTGCGATGCGCCGATCAATGTCTGGAAATCTGCTTGTCCTTGGACTGTCTCAACGATCTGCAGTTAGTTTTGCAGTACGAGAACTTCATCGCGCACTCCATGTAAGTGCCCGGGATCAAAAGGGTGATGCGTCTTCTCTCGTCCACTGTCTTCTCCTGTATTCCAGAGCGGCATCACACATGTTCCCAAACTGATGCTGACTTCAAATGTTCCCCTCCAGGATCGATGGTGATCAAAGTTTCCATTCGTGGCGTCGCCTGGGCGATGTTGTCAGCTCGCTTTATGCTTTGGGTCATCACGAACGAGTAGACCTTGCTTCACTGAGTTCTGGTGATCTGAGTAGTCTCCGAAGCCAAACATGTGCTCGTGCCTTCTCGGCCGACAAGAACATATCCATCTTCCTTGGACGACCTTATCGAATGCATAGCACTCATAGTACCCTGAAGATGTCGCGCAGCGATATCGATAGCCTCTTTTCTGCATGTTACAGCTTAGCATCCACCAATCCTTTCGACTACACCATCGAGACGACATGGACTGTTGCTTGCGCATTACTGAAGGAAAGGGTTCTCGATCTCGTCCGAGTCGAAGACCCTGTTTGTCGGAAAGAGCAGTCCAAGTTAGTGAGCAATTGATTCGGAGGGTAAGGTACTCCTTGCTAATGATACTAGTGGCATTCTACTGGACTGCGAAGCACTTCTCGCAGCGCTTCCCCATCGCTACCGTCTCACAGACCACCTGAGATCGTTCGAAGGCAATGCCGTAGAGCGAGACTTCGTCGCAAGTGCTGCCTTGAACCTGCTTCATGTCCGCTTCCTTCTACATTCGGTGTTTATGACCAAGACTTCAGAGCCGAGCGAGGAGCTTCTAGGAGTCTCCGGCAACATGTTGAAGTTAGCGGCAGAGGTAGCAGTCTTGCAAAGCTCACTGGACAACTCAGGTACTGGATTCATCTGGAAAGTAAGGATGGCTAATCTGTACAGAATCGTGTGATTGTGCTGATGCCAGCAGTAGATCGCGTTCTATGGCCTCCCTGCTGCAGGTATAATATGTCTGGCCTTGGTCAACCGAAGTCCACTCCTGCATGGCTCTTTCCATACCTCCCAAGCCATTCAGGACCTCGGTGTCTTGGTTGCCCATTTCGATGCTGGAGTGCTCATTCGTCCGGACGAGCCAAATTATGCCCTCTTGCAAGGTGCTACAGTCACGATCAAAAGTGTGCTGAACCGTGTCAGTCTTGGTGTATCTCATTCTGATGTGCCTGGCGACGTTCTCGTCGGCATGCCAGATGCGTCGATTCCTTTCGGAAACGAAACCCTGGACTTTGAGCTGGACTTTTGGACGAATCTCGCAGAGCATCCGGCGTTATATCAAGATGTGTAGCTTAAGCTAAGAATGTGGTCTCCGTGCAGCGCAGAGTGCTGCTCGTGTGACGCGCATCAACAAATGGTGCTATCTTGATTCTGAACACGCCGACTCGCCGAGACTCCGACATGTCGTACTCCAGTCGCGTTGAACGATACCTTACAGTACATGTACATTCCGCCTTATACCTGGGCAAGCTGCCTCCATTACAGACGCTCCCAGGAGGTACCAAGACAGACTCGTTCTTCCTTCCGATACATGACAGCATCGCACAGGTGGGTAGACAACGCAAGGCGTGCAGGGGGCGGAAAGGAGACTGCGTATAAGCACTTGGAGTATGTTATATTGCTTACATGTGCTTCCACTAGATCACTGTGAAAAACACTCCCCCCAGAGACTCACGTCCCCCATGTTGTCGCAAAAGCTTGCCGCCATTACCCTCAATCGAACGGATACCGAACCACTCCCCGTTGGCATCGCTCCAAAGGTGTTCTCGCCACAATACCGTTGGCGTTCAGACCAGCCAAAACCGCAATCGAAGGAATGGACGCATCGATTGAGCGCCGAGTCTCTTCTCCGGCAGGCCTCCACGCTGAAGGCATCTGCGAGCTCCAAAGCCATAGTTCCTATTTGCAATCTTGGTGTTGCTCGTGAGTAACCCCCAGACATGATTTCCACGTCTCAGAGATACTCGCTGAGTGCATCTCACTATTTTTCTAGGTCCCGTTGCGTCGACAATTCCATGGAATGCCATGGCGATGTCGTTGAAGGAGTCTGCCACGGTTGGCATTTCCCCACAAGATAAAAGTGCCTCAATGTCCTGCATCGAGGGCGAGCTTGACTGGGACCTGGGTCATGCACTCAACTATGGCCACTCGGCGGGATCACCGCAACTCCTTCGGTTTATTACCGAGCACGTGGAACTGGTGCATGAGCCACAGATCAGAGACTGGGCCACGAGCTTGACTTGTGGTAACACAAGTGCGCTGGACATCATCCTACGCATGCTGTGTGAACGTGGAGATTGGCTGTTGACTGAAGCATACACGTATCCTGGCACGTTGGAGATGGTGAAGCCCATGGGAATCAGTCTTCTCGGCATTGCGATGGATGAGCAAGGACTTCTTCCGGATGCTCTGGAGCAACAGCTGGTGACGTGGGACTCGACTCGCGGGCGTAAGCCCTTTGTGCTTTATATGATTCCATGTGGACAAAATCCTACTGGTGCGACACAAGGTCTCGAAAGACGCAAAGCGATTTATGAAGTCGCAGAACGCCACGATCTGATCATCGTCGAGGACGATCCGTACTTTTTCCTGAGACTTGGCGAATATGGCGCTTCGCCTCCCGCTTCCGCAGACGAGTACCTGGCCAATCTTCCCCAATCGTACCTTTCTCTCGATCGTTCCGGAAGAGTGCTTCGACTTGATGCAACATCCAAGATTCTGTCCGCAGGCCTGCGTGCTGGTTGGGTCACAGGTTGTGAGCAGCTGATCAACCAATTTATTTACCACACTGAGTTCTGCACCACTGCTGTCAGCGGTCCCTCGCAGATCCTGATGTATAAACTGCTGGATCAGACGTGGGGGCATCTGGGGTTCGTAGAATGGCTTCGGGCCCTCTCATCGCGCTACCGCGAGTCGCGTGATGCATTGATTGCAGCCTGCGAGCGATGGCTTCCCGAAAGCTGTGCTTGGAGTGTGCCTACATGTGGCATGATGGTGTGGGTGCGCGTCGACGTCTCGAAATTTCCCGACTACTCGCGACTCCACGCGCACGAGGTCGAAGATGCAATTCACGCCTCTGCAGTGTCTTCGGGGTTGCTGCTGAGTAAAGGTAGCTGGTTTGCAGTGCAGCAGGCAGAAATTCCCAGCAATGTTATTGCCTTGAGGCTGACGTTTGCTGCTGCGCCCAAGGAATCATTCGATGCTGGCATGAAGTGTCTGAGAGATGCGGTCCTTGGTGTCCAAAGCTGCAGCAGGAATGGTGTTTGAACGTGGTTCCAAAGTCATGAGGAGTCTAGTTTAGGTACCTATCATGAATGATGACTGTTTATTCAAACCTCACAACGGCTTCTGCTAGCAGACATTTCTGCCCTCGCATCGCGTAGCCACATTTTCTTCTTTTTGGGAACAAACAGCATTCTATCAGGCAACACAGTTCTCGTGACGATGATATATTTCATTTTATTTTATTCGTTAAGTGTATGGGCGTGCTTAAAGGTGCATTACTAGCTCTACGACCAAAGGGGGGATCATTATTTCAAAAGAAGCTTAACCTAGGAATTGATTCTGAACCACCGGAGCTAGCGATACGACCGTCAAACAGAGACATATGTCACTCCGATTTCTTCTTTCTGTATACAAACTCATCAGATGCCGAATGATCTATTGAGTTTGAAGTGCCCACCACAGCAAGCGGAGAATACTAGAACTATAGGTACACTTGAATGATTTCAGTAGGAAAAAATCGACCCGTCAACACAGTAGACGGAAGCGTGCTGAGACTTGAGGTAGGTGACACAACAACATCAAAAGCGCCAACAACAACCTCCATGAAGCACAAAGAAGCCAAGAAGCGATAGAAGTATGATCGAGCTGGGCCTGCAGCGGATTTCGCGCTTGCTATCTACCACTGCACTTCCATGGAAAGCCATTCACGTCGCGGGAACCAATGGCAAAGGCACCGTATGCCACCTCACATCTGCCCTCCTCAATGCATACAACCGCTCGCAGTATCGGGAGAAACTCCAGCAATCACCTGTCACACACGGCCGCTTCACCAGTCCTCATCTCGTCGATCGCTGGGACTGCATAGCTTTCAGCAATGGCGGCGCCAGTCATCATGCCATGGACGTCGTGCCCGAGCGAGACTTTTTCGAGGAAGAAAGCGCTGTCAAGGCATTCAATGCGCAGCATAACATTAATGCTTCGGAATTCGAAATTCTCACTGCTACTGCATTTCGCCTCTTTACCCAAAGGGAGCTGGACGTGGCCGTTGTTGAAGTCGGCTTGGGTGGTCTTCTGGACGCGACCAATATCCTCGGAGAGCCAGTATCCGGGTCTACAGAAACTAAACTGATCCGGAAACGGTTCAATCCTGCGAAGTGGCGTCCAAAGCCTCTCATCACTGCTATTACACAGATTGGCCTCGATCATCGCGGATTTCTAGGCAACACACGAGCAGAAATCGCGACTCAAAAGGCCGGGATTATGAAATCAGGCGTTCCTGTAGCATGGGCCCGTGATGCCGAATTGGACATTTTATTCGAATCCAAAGCACGAGAACTGCATGCCCCTGTAATTCGATGGGAAAACATACTACCCCTCATGACACCCAGCGCGTGGCAAGACCTTTCGCCACCGAGGCGAATCAATGGCGAATTGGCCATCATATCCGCATGGACCGCACTCACGAATTTGGGCAGAATTCCCTTCGACGCCACACAAGATGATGAAACATCAACCACCACCACCAATACCAAAAATCTCCGCGACAACCTTCTCGCCGAATGGCAAACCATCATCCAAACCCACACTTTACCCGGCCGACAAGAAACCATCTCTCTCGCACCCATCATGCGCACCAGCACCAGCAAAACAACAACCGCCCTCCTCGACGGCGCCCACAACTCAGATGGAATCCACCACCTCGCCCAAACCGTCCAAAACACTCTTCGCACCCGAAACAAAAAAACCCCCACCCCGATAATTTGGATCCTCGCCCTCTCTGTCTCGTCAGATCGTAATCCCACTCCTATCCTTCAGACTCTTTTGCAACCTGGCGATAGAGTTTTTGCTGTCGAATTCGGTCCTGTGGATGGGATGGATTGGGTGCAAGCGCTTTCTGCGGAGGAAATTGCTGGAGTTGCGGAGGAGGTTATGGAGATGAAGAAGATGGAGATGGAGATGGAGATGGGATCGGTAGGGGGTAGAGAGGATGTGCAAATTTGGAAAAGGGATTTGGAAGGGGCGTTGAGAGGGGCTTGTGAATTGGCGGGGCGAGTTGGAGGGGAAGTGGTGGTTTGTGGGAGTTTGTATTTGGTGGGGGATGTTTGGAGGTTGTTGAGAGAGAGGGAGGGAGAGAGAGAGGTAGGTAGATAAACTATGAGGCTGGGTAATGGGAGAGATGGATTGATGGATTGATGGGTCTTTGTATACTACTACCTACCTACCTACCTACCTACCTACCTACCTGACCTTAATACGTTAGTGAGCAATATGTATGTAGGTGTTTTTTCCTTTCCTTTCCTTTCCTGACGAGTGTCTTACATTCTAGGCTGGAAGACTATCTATAGGCCTACTTATAGAGACCTTCGGTATCCAAGTATGTCAACTTAAGTTCAACTGCTGCAAGATCAGAATTCTTCCGAGTCGTGGAAAATGAAATATGAATATGCCTGTAGCTGACTGGCTGGCTCTCTCGCCCAAGTTCCCGTCTCTACTACAATGTATCTCGCCAAGAGAGAAGAAGGGGACAAGGAGAGGAGAAGGAACAGAGGAAGAAGAAGAACAAGGAGGAGGTAAATCCACCTGAACACCAAAATCCGAACATAAATTTATTCATCCTTCATCATAACATTCTGCATCCATAATCCTTTTTCCCCCTTTTCAAGATCAAAAAACCACAGAAAAATAGTCCTAGTCTCAATCCTTCCTTCCCTCCCCCCTGTTCCCTCTCTTTTTTGTTTCAAAACAAAGCCTTAGCAGCCACGCTCAACAACCAACTCGCATCCTGCCAACCCGCACCACCACTACTACTACTATAATCTTGATCTTGCACTCGACCAGTATTCTTCCCATCTGAGCTCAAAGAAGTAGAACCACCACCACCTGCAGCTGCAGCTGCAGCAGCTTGTTGTTTCATCAATTTGTTCTTTTCCTCCCTTCGTCTTTCCTTCTCCGCGAACATTCTCTTGTGCGCTTCTTCGGCAGTTTCGTTGTGAGCTGTTGTAGCAGAAGCAGCTGCACCGCCAGCAGTAACACTACTCTTTATGCGGTTCTGCTCGTCGTCGTTGTCATTATGGTCATCATAATCATCATCATCAGTTGTCTCAGCTCCCTCTCCATGAGGGGGAGCACCAAAGAGGTTGAAATTCATGATGCGATCGACCATATTTCCTAAGCCGAATCCATCTTTTCCTACGAGGGATCTGTCATCGTCTTCGTTTTCATCGTCGTAGTGGTCTCCGTCGTGAAATTCAGATCTCGAACGCTGCTGTTGTCGTTGTTGATATTGTTGTTCTTCCGCCATTGGCGATACAACATCGAAATACCCTCCTCCTCCCTGGTCAGATGTCCTCCGCTTTGGCGTCCTCATCCCCACCGGACTAGCCAGTCTACTAGTCCGATTACTTGCAGGTCGAGATCCATACCGACTACCCCAAGCCCTGATCGGCTGCTGTCTTACGCTCGTCGGACTCAAGGCACCATCATAGCCCATATGATAAGAATAACTGTGTCTCATGCCAGCTGTACTAGCAGCCAACTGCGCCATAGCTTCGTAGTTGTCTTCTTCCTCATCATCTTCATCATCATCATTATCCTCAGAATTCGCGGCTGACGGAATCTCTCTTCCCAATGATGTAGCAGATTGACGTGTGGCAATCCAACTCTGTCCTTTATCTTCCCGGACTAAAGCAGAAGTGATGGCGCCCGCATGTGTGAGCCAGCTGTCATTGTTATTATCATCATGCAACCGTTTCTGAGCTGTAGGTGTAGCTGCACCTGATCTTCGACCTCGCGAATGATGATAATGACCATATCTGCTACCATCCCTGCGAGATTGCTGTTGCTGCTGCTGCAAAGATCGTCTATAACCCGACTGTGCAGCAGAGTTCGAAAAAAGAGCTGCTTCGCTTTTCGCTTTGGGGATTTGTCCTGCTCCAACAATCTCACGTCTCCTCTTATCATCCGCCTCTCTGATCACTACAGGACCTCCCGTGACATACGCAGTAGAAACATCCGCTCCTCTCCCCTCCTCTTCCTCCCCATCCTCCTCCTGGTCGTCGTTATCGTGATCGTCCCGATCATACAAACTCCCCCTCCTACTCAACCCGCCTCCCACGCGCGAACGTCTTCTGCTCCGACTACCACTCCTACTCAAGATCCCTGGAGTCGTCGGCGCAGACTGTCCAACCAAGTAGCTCGGATGTCGTCGAATATAGGCAGCTTCACTATCAGCATTGTAGGGTGTTCGGAGAGGACTGTTCACTCCATCTCCTTTGCTGTCTGCTTCGTACTTGGTGGAGAGGGGTGCAAGGCGGAGGTTGGCGAGGTTGGTGGTGGACCGCTTGGATCGAGAGCGGGAGCGTGGGGTGCTGCTGGTTGCGGAAGCCATGTGGTAAGGTATATATCAGGTTGTTTTGTTGGTTGGCATCTCTCTCCCTCTTTCTCTCTGGCTGCCTTCTACGGTATACTTTCATGGGACCTGGCCTGGAACCTGGCTGGGGAGAATGAATCGCCCCACATCCCGAGGTACATAGGTGTAACTTCTGCCCGTGCGAGGCGCTGACTACATAGCTCCTGAATACCTAGGCCCCCACTTTGCTTAGAGTCGAAGACCACATTCTATTAACCTGGACTTCAGTATTCTTTCGCCTAGGAGGTACTACGGGTAGAGCAGTCTCAAGCACATGATAGCATGATATTTCCGCCTTCGAAATAGTAGGCTGGCGAGGTCTTCTTCGTCTGTGCTTTGTATTCTGAGCTGCGCATACAAACACGATCCGCGAACGATAAACTGAAGAGAGAGAAGAGAGTATACAAGGCCGAGGACCGGATCGAGAATAGACAGTATTGCTGTTTTTCAATGATAAGGTATCATCATTCTGCCAGACGCCAGCGTCTATAGCATGAATTATTTGAACTATTGGAAGATATCACGCGGAGCATCCCTTCAGCATCATCATCATCATCCGCTGCATTCCAGGCCTACAAAGGAAGCAGCGGGTGCGTGGCCTACCCTTGGACAGAGAGAGTGCTCTCGACGACATGGATCGCGGCAACACGATACGCTCTTTCGACGTGCCGACGCGAGAATCAGGTGGTGGCGTAGCTTCCATGATCTCCTCTCTCACTTGCCTCAGGTCCCGAGTTGACTGACACGCGGTGGGATTCGACATCTGTGGCCTTAAGTTCTTAGAACCTTGGGACGAATTGCAATGTTCTTTCGCTGCAACTGTGAAGCTGCCGCAGACTTTATCCCATAGTGTGGCCTGAACTGATTTACGTCAGGAGAGTACCTTAGGCGCGCTTTGGCATGGTCGAGCACGGCAGTGACAGATTCTGGATTGAGTGCCCAGCCGCCGACTGTGCCAGAGTCATCCTTCCATCGAGTGCAATTACGCCATTTCGTACAAAAGATGGGGTTGATACAGACATCGCTCTTGCGCGTATTTCTTCGTCCGCAAAACTCAAGCACGGCACCACTCAAACCATGCGACCCAGGAAAGTACTTTGTGATGGGAGATGAGGGATAGACTGCAACGTAATCACGTTCACGTGTGAAAATCCCGCGAGGTCGGTCTGCCTTGCGCAGTGTTGTTGTCATCTGTGGGTATTTAGTCTAGATAGCTCTGTTCTGAAAAACGCGACTTGTGCTCACCACTGCGAACACGATGTGATCGGGATCTTCTCGAGGTCGAGATAGAACCACGATTGGATGGTCGTAAGGGCCAGTGCTTGGGAGCGCTTTTCTTCTATCCCAGTAAGGATCTAGTATTCGGTATGGCTTTTGGTCGTCTGCTTCATTGCGGTAATGGACGCGCTCATTGATGAATCTATGTACCAGGCTGTCGTCTGGAAAGCGTAACACCGCGCCCTGGAATACCTCTGAGGTATATAGGCGGTCTGGGTGTCGATAGGTGCAATGCATTATGATGTGGGCTCGCTGAGTTGGCGAATTGCTGTGTTGCTTTGATGAGGGTGGTTGCCATGTTCAGCCTTCTTATAAAGCGATTCCTCGCCAACACACTGCAAAAGGATATATCTGTCAATGGCACGTGCGCACCTGTGTTCCGGCACTTTGTCGCGATGCACATCGTCGAGAGGTGAGATAATCTCGGTTGTAGCAATGTTCAGTCTGTGTGAGCGCACTGAACGCCTTGGTTCGATCTATTGTGGCACTTGTCGTCAATAACTCCAGAGGTATACTTGTTTCAACTCGCACAAAGGCTGGTGTCGGGGAGGTCTGCCCTGGAGCGCGATCCAGTCTGGAACAGCAGAGTGCGATGGTGTTGTATCTGCTTGTTGTGAAAGTACTCATTCCACGAGTTGATGTGCTCGATACCTACGATTGCTTGATAGGCGTCTAGCTTGCATGTAGTGAGCGCTTGCACAACGTAACGAGCCAGCAGCTAGACATGTTCTGCTATTTGATGGAGGATGGCTAATGCAAAGTGTTCTTCTTGATGATGTTCGCCCACATCACGGTCGCTGCTCTCGTGTAAGGTATTTGATTCTCGAACTGTCTCAGAAGATGATGTTGTGACTCGGAATGCCAGACGAAACCATTTGGAGCTCAGCACGGGCCGTTGATCGACGGCGGAGTGGTCGAGATGCATTTGCTGCCTACCTTGCCGATCTTCCAGGCCTACGAGTCTTACCGTCTTTCAGCTGTGCTAGGATTGCGAGTGTGGCGCTGCAGAAGTTGGGATGACCTCGCCTGCAGTTGAGATGATGATTGCCCGTGCTCCTCTGGGTCCATGCAATATAAGCAACGGGGGCATCACCGCGAGAGCCGTGATGGCTGGCCAGGGGACAGCGGTGGTGAGGGGGAGGAGGAGGTGGTGGTGGTGGAGGTGGTGGTGGTGGTGGACAAGTGGTGGTGGAGGATGGAAAAAGATGGAAGAGAGAAGGCAGAGTTGGAAGACTGGAAGTGAGAGGAGCATGGGCTTGGCAGTGTCTTGCTGCTGATAGGTGCGTTAGCGGCAGGCGTCGTTTCTCGCTGCATCCTCATTGGCTGGCAGGGACCGCAGGGTGAGGTTGCTCCGTTGCTGCTGAGAGGTTCCTCAGGCTGGCTGTTGCTATGGGAGTTGGGAGGCCGTCGTCTGGCGTCGTCTGCCTGGTCGGGCTCACCAAGCCAAGCCAAGTTTGATAGTACACACTGCGCTGTATATGTGCAGCTTGTTGTTACACCGCCGTCAGCTGCACGCGATCACAATCCCTCGGTCCAGCAATTCCTAGTACATGTAGTCCCTCTCATCGTTCTCCCACCACCGCCGCCATCACCCCCCCATCATCATCATCATCACCAACACCACTACCACGCACGAGACAGAGAGAGAAAGAGAGAGGCCTTTCTGCGCTCGGACGTCGGTGAAAGAGCGCAGTCTTGCTCAT
The DNA here is from genome assembly GCF_000320565.1 of Sphaerulina musiva SO2202. NCBI lineage: Eukaryota > Fungi > Ascomycota > Dothideomycetes > Mycosphaerellales > Mycosphaerellaceae > Sphaerulina > Sphaerulina musiva. Next base: position 716,517 of record NW_016017394.1, read on the forward strand.
CAGCAAACACAGCCCAGGCCAAAGCTGAGCCAAAGCCAGCCAGCACCAGCCAGCCAGCCAGCCCAGCAGCGGGACTAGCCGTCCAGTTGAGGTAACGCCTCAATCCATCTGCGACTTCCTTTCTGCCCACTCCTCGTCCAGCACCACCTCTCCCTCCCGCTACCAACCCCCCCGACACCGACACCGACACCGTCTCCATCACCGCTCACCACACATCGCTCACCTCCACCCACCTCGCCGCCCTCTACCACCTCACCCGCTGCGCGCATCGTCACCCCGTTGCGCAGAATGGCGGAAATCCGTCGCAAGCTAGTCATCGTGGGTGATGGTGCCTGCGGAAAGACTTGTCTTCTCATGTGAGTGCCAGCGCCTCTCCGCCATACCAGCAGTACTGACTCTCCGCCCCAGTGTCTTCTCCAAGGGTACCTTTCCAGAGGTTCGTCGTGTCCTTCCACCCGCCCCTTAACCACCGACCGCGTCATCCAGCGCCGATAAGGCCCAACGAGTACTTTCAGATGCACGTGCTGACACCACCTCTTCCAGGTCTACGTCCCAACTGTGTTTGAGAACTATGTCGCCGATGTCGAGGTGGATGGCAAACATGTTGAACTAGCGCTGTGGGATACTGCTGGCCAAGAAGACTATGACCGTCTCCGACCTCTATCATACCCCGACTCGCATGTCATCCTCATTTGCTTCGCCGTCGACTCGCCAGATTCGCTGGACAACGTGCAAGAGAAGGTATGGCTAACTCTCACGTGCCTCGCATCACGGAGTCTGTATGCTGATTGGCTGTGCCATATAGTGGATCTCAGAAGTCCTCCACTTCTGCCAGGGCCTGCCCATCATTCTCGTCGGTTGCAAGAAGGATCTCAGATACGACCAGAAGACAATCGAGGAGCTGCACAAGACCTCGCAGAAGCCAGTGACGCCAGAGCAGGTAAGTCATACGGAGACGGAGGAAAACCGCACGTGTAGTGTCTCCAATGCATGCTAACACCGCCTCTTCCAGGCTGAGGATGTTCGCAAGAAGATTGGTGCACAGAAGTACCTCGAATGCTCTGCCAAGACCAACGAAGGTGTCAGGGAAGTCTTTGAGCACGCTACACGTGCTGCTCTTCTCACGAGAAAGAAGAAGGAGAAGAAGTGCTCCATTCTGTAAACTATTCCGCACGCTGTCACACCCAGCCCAACGACTGTCTTCCGAACCTGTCTTATCAACGAACCCCACGTCTACGAGAGACCGACGGCAATTGCAGCTGCATTACTCTACCTTTAATCTGCAGAAACGATGAAGACGCAACAAAGCGAGCGAGCATGGAGGGGCGTGTTTTTATGTCATTTCCCCCCCACGACGATCACCAGGCGAGAGTACACATCTTGCGTAGATGACGGTTGGACCGAAAGGGAATGGGCACAAGCGAAAGCGAGCGTGTAAAGGGTTTGGGGGGAAGCGGAGCCCATCATCATCAACTGGCTGGACCTTCATTTTCGATGGGCTGGTGGCTCGTTACTCTGCTGGGGCTCCTCATGCTCCTGCCTTCTCCTTTAGAGTCATATCATGGCAATACTGTACTGGCGTTACAATTTTGGGAAATCAAATGTTGTTCATCCACTGAATGCGATGTGCCAATGTTGCCAAGTCATTATTATCGCTCAGGTTGCCAGAGAAGACTGCCGTGTCGTCGCCGCCCCTCGGGGATATTTGACGATGACTTGTCCCACACTCTGCTGTACTTTGTAGTCAGACGACACGGGAAGTCTGATGATGCGTACGAGTAGGTACTGATAAGCACCATCTCCGCGTGTCTGTCTCTTGCACCCCAGCCTCGAGCGAAAGATGAAGCCGCGAGGTAACGATCACGCAGGGCACGTCTTCTGAAATGTAGATACCTTATATGTGTGTGGGGTTATCTCCTCTTCCACAGTGCTGTTAGTATTCGGTTCAGGGCCTCATCATGCGTATTTCGAGGCAGACGAGGCGTCTGTTCGCATGAGGTTGGTCGTACGAGTGATGATCACCTACCTAGGTACCTTACTATAGGAGACATGGTATCTACCGAGTCGCTGGTATCATCAGCACTACTACATGTAGGTAGGTATCATATCGCACACATGAGCCTGCCTGCGCTAAGGTACTCATGGCGTGACCAAAATGTCACATGCTTGATGAGGTATGCAACAGACACGGTTGGCATCTCTTAGTATTCCGGTTGATACCTTTAGTCCATCGTCACAGGGTCAAAGGAATCTTTGTCTCTTTTCGAATGAAACTTCATGTCTTGTGGACAGACACGCAATTGATTTCCTGGTCATTACGCAATAGAATATCTCACCCAGTGTGGTAGTGTGGGAGCGCACACATGGTACCATGGGCATATTATCATTGATCGGACGATCAGCCCACGCTCTCGTCACTCACTCTCACGGTCAAGAACACTCACAAGTGCCTATGGCCTACAAGACACTCGGGTCTTTGCTAGCAGGCTGGTCAAACCAAAGGTATTTCTTGGCCACGGAGCAAGGGGAGTATCAGGAAGCTGCAGGCCGTGAAGAAAGGCAGCAGGGGGCAAAGCAACTTTATTGACAAAGGTACCACCGTACTCTGCATCTCAAGTGCAGTCGCTCACAGAGTCTCGGGCGACTGCATGCAGGCTGAGCCAGGCTATCGCACGCAAAAGCCGGCCGAACCGTGCCCACCCGCGGCGTCCGCAGGAATTTCTCTCCTTTTGTTAGAACTAAGCGAGCAAATCCAACCGGGGATCGCCAGGCCACGCTTGGTCCAGCACCGCATCCCACTTGTGTTGTGACTACTGACCGCCGGAGCGGATTGTTCGTCGGACGCGCTCTTTTGCCTTTTCATCCTTCGTTCGGCGGCGGCGGCGGCGAGGTGCGCGGCGTGGACACCGTAGCGCGGGCGCAGTTTCGAGGTATTCAGGGCCCATTTCTCAGACATCCTTCCAGAGCACGTGAGACTCGTCTGACCATGTCCACCAGCGCTGATTGATTGAGTCTCGGCGGGCGAGAAGCTCAGGGTGAGCAGAGTGATATTGGTTGCAGTCAGTGTTGCAGTGAGGAAGGGAAGGGAACGTGTGGTTTGGGAGAGCCAAAGGCTCATGTAGTCAAGACCGCAACCATTCTACGGCTTGCCCCGGGAAAGCACTTTACCACTCTCGAGATTGGTGAAGGCCAAAGTCAGACTTCACTCAGCGCCAGGAACTCGAGCGCACACGCACCAGACTTCGAATTCGAAGACGAGAGAAGGGGACATCTTCACTCTCCTCTCTCCTCTCTTCACTAGCCGTCGACAACACTCCTGCAATTCTACCCCCACTACCACTGTCACCACTACCACAACCACTACTACTACCACAACCACCACCACAACCACCACCACTACCCTTACCACCACCACCAAGACACACCCTCGTCTCGACTCACAAGGCAAACCCCCCATACCATCCCCAAGCGATCAGTGCGAACCGACGAACGACGTCGTGAGGGTCTGCTTCAGTGTAGCTAAAGCACAACAACTTCGAAAATGGCCTTTCTTATCCTCTGACCACCGCTTGCAGGGTCAGTAAGTTGCAACTGCCATTGCCCGCGCGTGTCTCTTCGCTTGCCTCCCCCGCTCGCTGGGTGAATGAAGACAGTGCTATTGTAGAGCTTCCCTGGATGCAGGTGCTGAGTGATTGTTGTTAGCAGAGTAGCAACAACCCGCCTTCGAAGACGGCCCCCTCCTAGACACCCGCCTCTGTCTCGAACGAACGATCGATCAATTCTTCCGTGCACACGATCCACCGTCAATACCGCATTTCATACAGCACGGCTAGCTCAACACCACCACATACACCATCGTTCGATCACTACCCGCCTCGACCCATAAGAGACAGACCTAGGACAACCACGCCTGTCGACGGTCACAGTAGTAATTCACACATACAAGTTGACGGTGCGTGATGCCATTTCTGGGAAGCAATCTCGTCAGCGCGGCGGACTCGAACGGCAGTGCGCCAATCGCAAAGGATACTGCCAAACCAGCGGTCGAGATGAGCATCTCGCAGGAGATGATGCACGTCATGTCGCAAGAGATCGAGCATGCCATGTCGCAGCCGGACTGCCATGTGAAGGGTGCTGCCGACCCTATGGACATTGACGGACGTACGTCGCGTGCTGCCCCTCCTGAGACACACGGGCGTTGCTGACTGTTGCATTAAGTAGGATGCACTTCCTCTCAGCCATCGTCGCCGCCAGACTCTCGCTGTCCAACTCCCCGCCTGACTTTAGACCCATGTCCAGTGCGACTGTCGCCTCTATTGCCTGCACCAAATTACGGCAGCGTGGTTCCTTATACAATCTTCCGCAGCGCTTTTCCAAAGGCGCGCAACATCGAGTTCCTCTCCGAGTTGCGCATCAAATCGATTCTGTACGTTCTTTTCATACTTGCGATTATGTCATCCTCCCTCCTTTTTTTGGCGCTGACTGCTGCCTAGCACGTTGGTCACAAAGACAGAGTCTTGTGAGACTTACGACCATTTCGTGGCTACTCGCGGCATTAGACGTACCATTATTGATGTCGAGCCCAACAAGGAGGGAAAGGTGAAGACCAACCTCGGCACTCTCTGCTATGCGATTCTGTTCGCGCTCAACCCCCAGAATCACCCGGTGTATATCCACTGCAATCAGGGCCGCCACCGTACCGGTTGTGTTGTTGCCTGCATTCGCAAGATCCAGCAATGGCCAATGCACGAAATCCTGGAGGAGTACAGCACCTATGCAACCCCCAAGCCACGTGAAGGCGACATCCAACTGATCAAGGACTTTGACCCCGAGCATGTTCATACTTACGGCCGAGACAACAATCTGCTCGGGGGTTTTGAGTCTCTGCTCCAGAAGTTCGGACGTGGGCGCAATGATTCGTTCAACAGTGTCTACGAGCTGGCCAGTTCTTTGCCTTCGCATAACACTGCGTCGATGTACAGCAGCAGCGGGTCGAGCGACAATGACGACGGTCCGATCCTGATGGCGCTTGCGCGCTCTGCCAGCAAGCAGGCGCAGGAAAATGCGGACGACATGAACATCGATCCTCGTCTCATGCAGCCACAGATGGGCAACACTCCCGATGTGACGGTCGAAGAAGTCGAAGCAGAGGACGATGTCGACATTCGCATGGACACCCAGGATGACAATGATGGCAGTGGTGGCTGGAAGCACATGGACGGTGTGGTCGTTTCCGAATCATCCACAACTTCGCCCATCCCCATCGGCAGTCGCTTTTAGAAATGTGCGTCAGCTGAACCTGCTCGAATCAGGGATGGCAGGTCCCCGGGCAAAGTGCGATGATGACCATGGAGAGCTGGATGAGAAGGGTGTGCAGACGGCCACGTCTACTCGACGAGGCCTGGCATCGCATATCCCTTGAGCGTCTCACTGCTTCCGCAGCAACATTCAGCTCGAAAAAGGGAACGATACACTATCGAGCCTCTGCGCCCAGCCGGTGTGACCGCTGAGCGATGGCACGAATGCTCTTTTCTTTGCGTTAACACAACCACCCGTTCAGCGGGCTTGGTTTCTGCTCGTTGTTGTCTTCGCCTTTCGTGGCATAAGACTCCAACTGGAGCATTGGATTTAGCGTAGGCGCTGGTTGGTCTGTATATTGATGATGATGGTCATCGGATGGGAGGGAGGAAGGAACAAGAACTACCCCAAAGACGATCGGGATGGGAGGCATGCTTTTTTCTCATTTGTTTCGCTTGCATTTGCATTTGCATTCTTTTGATCATACGACATCGGCATCCCCCCTTCCACCCCACAAAAAGCAATGGCGTCTCTCGCTGCGACAGACAGAACAGCAATGCAGGCAGATGTAATCACACGAACAGACGGGCGGGGGGCAAGAATACAGTGCGGTTTCCCCATGCGAGAAGAGGAGAGAAGAGGAAAGAATCATGGGAAAGGTGGGCGGCTTGGTGTGTACTACATACTTTTGTTACCAAGTACTTGTACTTTTTGGAACGGCAGGCAGACAGCGGGCAGACAGCAGGCAGGCGGGCATTACGATGACAAGCAACAAAACAAAAATAGGACGTGCCTTACCTAGAGATAGGTACAGGTTACTATAAGTAATGTGCAAATACCGAATACCAAATACGAAATACTTTGGTAATACACACACACAGACTATGTCGATATGAATTCAATAAGAAATATGTCGTTTCTCTAGATTTTAAAAAGAATATAAAAAAAATCAAAACTTAGGTACGTAGGCTCGGTACATGTAGGTATCGTATCCTATCTATCTTACTATCGTATTCGGTATCTAGTCAGAATTAGGAGGTAGAGTACTGTAGAGTACAGTACACTATAGAGAGTACAGAATACAGTAGACCGACCTCTCTCTCTCTCTCTCTCTCTCTCTCTCTCTCTCTCTCTCTCTAGTATAAAGTATAGAGAGTACAGGACTCGTATAGGTAAAACTACTAAAGGCACCGAGAAAGCTATCTACAGTGCCTTACTAAAAGGGGGGGGGGGGACAATGCCTGTCCTGCACTGGGTAGGGAAGAGAGAGAGAGAGAGAGAGAGAGATTGTAGCTAGTAAGATGTGGGAAGTTTGAAGCAATAGCTGGTATACTACCTCCTACCTCCTATGTAATGTATGTAGCTCCTTAGCTTCTTAGCTTGTCGGAGAGTCGGTACTTTTTCAGGCCGATTTTTCGTTGCTTTTCTTGCTTCTTTTGTTGATACCTAGATTTGAGTATTTTGAGATCAAGAGCGACGACTATTTGGAGGACCCTAGGGCGGACCCGAATAGGGAAGGGCTACTATTGGAGTAGTAGAGACTTTTGTCCTCAATGCTGTTCGCATCAAGGGGTGTGTGCTAGTGTCACGTCTGTTTTGGTGTTGAACGCTATGATCATCTGCAGGATTCCTAGAAAGATGTTTGAATGCAGTCTGATCTTGCTTGATGGGGCAGCGTCCGGGGCGATGTGAGTGGGACTAGATGTTGTATCAGCTACAACCAGAGCCTTTATCAGGTCCATTATGGCCACATAGGTAGGTATATATACTATTCGCAGTCGATAGTGCCATGTCTACACTTGTGTTCAGGTGGTGGTTCCGGGTTCGTTCCACCCGTCTCAACTTCGCCTAGAAGCTCAGTCAAAGCGTAGCCGAGGACGAGTGTCGTTGAGTCATAGGGCTGAGCACAACTCAGCCATTCCTGCAGTTCGCATCGCGCCTTTTGATCACAACCCTCCACAGCCTCGTGTTTCGGCTCCCACTTTTGGTTGATCTACATCGTAGTTCGATGTCGTATGGGAATGCAGAGGCGCCTCCAGCCCTCATGCATATCAGCTTTCGTGCTTGATGTAGTGCATCGTGTAGCTGGCTGACGAGCATATGCGGTACGTGGTGCTTGAGCTCAGCATACCAAAGTATACACACTCGCCAAGACATAGCATTGCTTGAGACGCCATCAGCCTAAGCCTCCAGATGGCAAAAGCACAATGCTCATACTTCTCGGTACCGATTCCGATTTTGCTTGCGCGCGTCAGCAGTGAGCAAGTCCGCATTGATGCATGTCACCGCATGTCAGGCCAGCATGACAAGAGATGGCGTAAGCTTGACTCGTCATGTTCATGGCAGCATAACTGTGTGACAATCAGTCAGAATCAATGAATCTTTAAGCTAGGATGATTGAGCGCACAGGGACCCTACATCGACAACTCACCATTGTGCATGGTCGCCGAACAACGTTTCCTTCCAAAGATGAGGCTCGCGTATTACAAATTGCCCTGGCCTTGGCCTGGTTTCCTGGTGCTTGTTGATGGTGGCATTCGAATGCCATAGTTATCGTGCGGTTTTGATTTGACTTCGTCGATCCTGCCTTTGGCAAGGCTGATACCGGGCACGACCCAGTTGCCGCAGCTACACTGCATACCTTGCCACGCATACTTGCCCACGTTTGTGTTACACTTCGGACATTCAAGTCGGCCGTCTAGTTTGCCTTGCTCGAGTTCTGACCGCATCCAGGAAAGTGGGTCCAGAAAATAATGAGCGCACGGTGCCGATGTAATTGTACGATTCGGAGGCGAGCCAGACTCGTCATTTCGATGCGCTTGATGGCTGACAATGTACTGAGAAGTAGCCAGTGTACGTCTGACCTTGTCAGCATGATGGCCGAGCGAGCTATGCTTTTCATGGGCCAGCTCACTCACCTGCACTTCTTACAACGCATTTCGAAATCTACATTCCCAGAGCCAGTGGAGTGCTCGTCCTCGAACCGAATCTTCTCTGCATCGGGAGCTTGACCACAAGCACGACTCAAGGCGACCTCTTGCAGATACAGCCAGCGCTGATAGGCAGGGACGTCTTCGACCGTTTCGGGCCTTCCCATCTCGTGATATAGTTCTAGTTGCTTCCAAAAGCCATCGTTCGGCTCACAGAGCGGTCTGCTCTCTCGAAGCTGGGCCAGCGCCTCGTCGGGACTCAGGCCATACTTGTGCATCAGAAAAGCGATCACACACGTCGCGGAACGGGACTTGCCCATGGCACTGCATTGTCCGTGGTCAGTGTCATCGTCTTGACAAGGTCGTTACTACAAGATGTTCCACGAAGCCCATCTACGTGTGCGACTCCCAGCATGTTGACACGGCCGAGTGAGAGCACTGGCCATGGCCTGGTCGCTGTGCGAGCGTGACACGCAGCCACCAGGCCTTGCTTTGCTCCTCAACAGGATGTGCGGACAGATTCCGACTCACCAGTGCACGAGGACACCACCACCGGCATCCAGGCCGGTTTGAATAAACTTGTTGCAGTCATCAAAGTGCTCCAGCAAATTCTCGTCGTCGACATCATCAACCTCTACGACCTTGTGCTCATAGTTTTCAAACAACTTGTCGTCTAGCGGCAATCTCAGCACTGACAGAACATGGGTGACGCCCGCAGTCTGCAGTGCTTCTTTGCGGCGCAAGGTAAAGAGCCTACCACATATCATCAGAGTCTAGATGTGGCGATGGGCGAAAAGGCTTGCAGCAGCAGCAGCAGAGGCTTGAGACGAACCCGCCAATGTACAACTCCAGCTCGCCGGGCACTTTGTCGAGAAGCGCCATCAGGAGTGCGCACCGTGTGTGATGATGGATCCGGCGGCGTCTTGCTTCTGGCTTCCTGGCGTCCTGTAGTGTGGTTGGTTGGTAGTGCAGAGGTCGACGTGATGGGTGCTGGAGGCGGGAAGATCTGACCAGGGCCGAATTTCGGTGGTTTTAGTGTCCGTGCCGTGAGCTTGATAGAGTGCTGAGTACATGTAGGCTGTGGTCTTGTAGGGCTGTTCCGTGTTTTCCACACATGGAATCGAAATCGACTACTACCTCCTAGGTACTACCTTACTACAACTACAACTCTACAAATTTTTGCACACACGCCACTTTTCGGAGAGGCGTTCGGCTTCATTCTTCAAGACCAGCATCGGACCGCTGTGCCATGTGTCTAGACGTCTCTTCTGACGGTATGCCAGGACTCCCAGGAGGCAGCTCTGCACGGGAAGTGTATTCAGATCGGACAGCCACCCCCATACATCTGACACATGCCCCCGCTACCAGTGCAGGCGTTGTGACCACAGGGCTCGGGTCCGTTGCTGCAACCTGTACCATGGCGATATTAGTAGGAGGCTGTAGGTAGTTGGGAAGGATGCGTGTTTCGCACGCACGATGCACGCAAACGAGAGCCTCGCCCACATCATGGATGTACCTCTACCTCGATGGTGACTGCAGTTGCAGCCAGCTGTACAACTCCAGAAAGAAGCAGCACCCGGCTGATGCCATCTGCTTCATCGATCGACACTACTGGCCTGTCCATCGAAGCGGGTGTGTGTCAGCAACACGGGTACAGTAGGTAGTTTCTAATACTTGCTATTGATGCAGTGGGCGACCACGAAGACGTCCGCCCCTGCTGCCGTGGGTAAGACAAGCGTCAAGCGCGGGTGGCCTGAACTTTCAACAGAGCAATGTGCGTGCAACTTATGCACGGCTGCCAGCATGCAGCTAGAATATCCTAGATACACACTGTACACAGTGCATGGATGACCGGAGCAAGCCTTCACTCCGTTTTGTAAGGTCGACGGCGGACCAGAGAGCAGCAGCTATTCAGCACGCACTTCCATGCACTCCTAGGAGTAAAACCCTTGAGCCTACGGTACAGTACTATACCTAGGTACCTGTGTAGTGTGTACCTTTCTAGAGGCTCTTACTTCTGCTTCGGCCACGGACAGCGGATCTGGGACCCGAGGCTCACAGGTGGTAGGTACATAGTACTGTATACTGTAGTTAGTCGGCCTGTTCTGCCAGCCTGGAGCGACTAGGAGGTAGTTTAACCGGAACTAGTCCGTTCTCCTCGTCTCGTGGCGTGGCGTGCCCTCTGTGTGAATGACCAGCTCATGATTGATCTGATGATTGACGACTCCGACGAGACGCCAAACGCTGTGCGCACATCCCAGAGGAGCACGGACAGAGCCCGCACAGCCCTATTGTTTCGTGCACGAGACCGAGCAGCGAATCATCTCGTGCATGCGGCTCCGTCCGTGGGGGGGACACCCTCGTTCCAACGACGTCCCACCCTCCTACAGGCTAAAAGAGCGACGTGTGGGTGGATGGATGTAGGTGGTAGGAGAGGCTATGTGACCGTATGTGTGCGGTGACGGACTGCCGGCAGCAGGGCAGCAGTGCAGTGCAAGGGCAATAAAGCATGGCAGGGCAGGTTGCAGGGCAGGTTGCAGGTCGCAGGTCGCAGGTTGCAGGTTACAGCCTTGCAGGACAGGGCAGGGCAGGGCAGGGCAGGGTCCTCGGAGGTCAGACTCAGTGGGCTGCAACCATGAGAGGGAGGATGATGATGATGATGCTGATGAGCTACCTCCTACCTCCTACCTGTACGTACCTGACCTAGCACCGTAGCACCGAGAGTCCGAGAGCGCAGATTCGCAGAGCGCGATCTCCAACGACCCAATCTACACCCTACATACCTTCTTCGTCCTCTTAGCTGCCCGCCTGCCTCCCCTAGCGCTGCTGCGTGCTGCGTGCTGATGGCTTGTGCGAGGGCGAGGGTCTGCCTCCTAGCTTGCACCTTGTTCACGAGCGCTGGCGCTAGGAGTTATGGCACACAACCTCATAAGGCGACTGACTGCATAGGTACATGCCCTCCGCCGACGCCGTGATGCTCGTTTTCGCCCTCGCCCTCGCCCTCCCTCTTCCGCCTGCACGACGACCTGAACGAGACTAGACCGCTGTGCTTCTCCTGCAGCGCTCCGGCCGCTACTCCTCCTCCTCCTCCCCCCAGGCGCCCACTACCGCCGTAGCCTCTCGGTACCCTTCGCCTGCGCTCAACACCTATCCCCTCAGGTCAGCAAGCAAGCTCCCTTGCCTCTCTCTCGCCGGCCCTGGTCCACTGCTCTGCAGAACTAGGCAGCCCACCCCTCGAGGCGTGCTTGTGTCCGGCTGTGGCTGTGCTGTGCTGCCGTGCTGTGCTGCCTATCTCGGAATACCCATACCTCAGCAAAAGACGGACCTCTCACATCCCTTCCTCTCGCATGGCCTGGGACTGGCAGTACAGTAGGGCTGACTGAGCGTATCAGTGCTCCCATCCTCCGCCCGAGCACGCACTCGCATCGGCCCTTTCGCGCTGTCCACTTCAATCCAGTCCCGCTCAGCTCGCACCTGGCCCTCTGCGTGCGTCACAGTAGTGCCGTTGCGACTACTACTGCTCCTGCTGCTCCTGCTGCTGCTGCTGCTGCAAGACGCTGCAGTGAACGGAGTAAGCGCTCTTGTCAAGACGTGCCTTGCCACACCGAGCGTGGTGGCAATCGCTGACATTGAGGACCGATTCGCCGGTCGAGCTGGTGTTGTCGTGCTCCTGCTGCTTCTTCTACTTCTTCTTCTGCTTCTGCTTGTGCCGCTCATGAGCCCGCACCTGATCCGGGAAGATGTCTGGTATACCAGACATTACGCTCAATCACCGCCGCTTTCGAAGCTCGCCGCACTATCCGAGCGCTCCTGCGCCCATGACAATACCGAGAGCACAGGAACAGCCTGTTCCACCGCCTTTACCGCCTCCATCTTATATACCGATCTCGCCAAACCACGACCCTGGCTGGCAGTGGGGCAACGATCCTAATGCTTCTGATTTTGGGAAGTCTGCATCTGTGAAGCCAGGGAGTAGCCTGTTAGGTGGAGCACAAGTCAGAGCATTTGGAGGCAGAGCAGATAGGGACAACATCGCTGGATATACCCATACGACCGACTGGGCACGCCGAGGGAGTGCTATATCTACTTCCACCACTGCGACCATCACGGGCCACATCAACGACCTGGTGGAGAGCGGGAGCCTGACGCCAAGCGACGACGGCAGCATGTCCAGACCGGGCTCAGATTACAGGTATGTTTCTTTGCTCTACGTTACGTTACGCCTGTTCGTATTTTGCTATATCCAAAGCACCATCTGTGGTGATGAAGTCCCAAACGCTACTAGTATTGTACTCGAGATTCGACCACGGTTGCTGTTGTGGCTCTTATTGGTAAATGCTACCATCACTGTCACAGAAAGATGTACGTTATGGGCCGAAGAAAGAAAGGAAGAAAGAAAGAGAGAAAGAGAGCAGCAGCAAGTTTTCGAATTTTGGCATTCCCGAACGGAAGTCGAACATGTAGACTGCTTGGCTTGTGTGACGGCACAGCCGTAGCGTCGAATTATGAAGACCAGCCGCAGCTGAAGCAATGATCGATTGCCGCTGACTGGTCAATGACTTTGCATCTTATTGTTACTAGTCATGCAGCTCGTTTTGCGTCCTTTGGCTACCATATCTAGAATGATGCTGACTTTCAATGAGCACAGACTCCATGGCGAGAGACACCTCGAGCAGCGGACCTTAGAGGCCTCTTCAAACACGTACGACAAGCAGCTATTGAGTCGCATTGGAGGACCTAATGGCCCTCCAACCCCAAAGCGCTCCTCAATCTCGTATGCGCCTGCCAATGTGCAGGAAACTGCACAGCTTGCTCATGCTGAGACTGAGCGTCGTAATTCCCAGCTACTGCGACCTCTCTCCATGCCAGAGCGATCGCAGCAGGGCTCCTTGGAATCCCCCGCGAGCTCGCGTTGGCCATCTTCCGGCGCTATTTCCCCAGGGTTCACATGGTCCTGGAATGACCACGAAAGCGGCCGCTTTCAACCTTCGCGACACAGTAGCTTGACCTTTGAGGACAGTATCTCGCAACGAGGTAGCTACGATGCGTCCATGTTCCATCAAGACGACCCCATGGAGGACAGTCACATGCGAGACCTGAACATCCGGGATCGACAGGATCGAAGTCCAAGGTCAGACGACCACGCACGAGCTGGACAGAAACGGCGCGCTTCGTCTCCACCCCGAGATTTGACTCGTGAAGATCGTGCTTCGGTGAGCAGCGCTTCAGTGCACGGCGAGGTCACGCACCGGCGGTCTGTACAACAGCTGCCTAGAGCCTCGCCCATCTCGCGGTTTCACCCGAACCATTCTTCGGTCTCTTCAGCTTCGTCCTATGGTCCAAGGCATGGTTCGCTAGGATCATCACTCACTGGCCTCAGCATACCGAGCAGTGCTGCAACCAGCTATGCTTCGGGTCGCATCTCTCCTAATGGATTGTCTCCTGCTTTTGATCCAACAGAGGCACGACTGAATGCACAGCAGCTTCCAAGTTCGAAAGGATTTGTTGGCCCCAATTCTGCGGCAGCTCCCGCGGTGCAGCCCAAGAGCCCCTGTGGGAGCGCGCCGCAGTCTCGAAAGCCTTCTGCGTCGCATTTGCAAGGAGTTTTCATCTGTGAATGTTGTCCGAAGAAGCCGAAAAAGTTCGATATGGAAGAGGATCTGCGGTTACACGAGTCGGAGAAGCAGTATACCTGTGCTTATTGCCCCAATCGGTTTAAAAACAAGAACGAAGCAGAGAGGCACCAGAATTCCCTTCATTTACGTCGACACAGCTGGTCGTGCGCCGCTCTTGCTGGCGTGGAAGCAGCATTTCACAGCTCTGGAGCTGGTAGCGGGCACGACATTTGCGGCTATTGTGGAGAGGAGTTCCCGAACCCGCCTCAGTGGGATATGCGCGCCGAGCATCTCAACCACGTGCACAAATTTGGCGAATGCAACCAAGCGAAGAAATTCTTCCGGGTAAGCAGCGTGCGATGGACCGATCAAATTGGATGTACTGATTGGACTTTAGGCTGATCACTTCCGGCAACACTTGAAGCACAGCCACCAAGGCACATCGGGTACGTTGCTGCTCATGATGCTCACCGCAGATGTACATTGACTGACGAGGACAGGAAAATGGACTAATATGCTGGAACTCGCATGCATGAAAGACGAGCCTTTGCCGGAAAAGCGAGTGGTTACACAAGCTGGTCACGCTGCACCTTCGGCTCTGATGGTTTCGACGAATAGCCACTCGCCAGATGCACAGCTTGGCAGCGGTATAGCATCTGGCGAGTCGAGCTGAGCATGCATCGTGGTCTCCAACACTACCGAAACACTGCTCGAGAGTGCTCTCTCTCTCTCTCCACATTCACGCTTCTATGAATCTGATGACGATGATCACGACGCAAAAGCATAATGGACGCGTACGCATTTCTGAAAAGCGTTTGGCGTGCATATTTTTCGAGGCATACCTTAACATTCATGTCGAACATTTACCTCTGATGCCTGATCACGGTACCACAGGATTCTTGCGACCACAAAAGCAATGTCCTATTCGTCTAGAACGTTGCAAAGGGAGGCAGCTTGATCTGACATGTCAAAGCTAATGCAGCCGGGGCATTGTACATGACTGGTTTTGTTCTCGACACCATGGCACTGCATAGTGGTCCATGGCGCTAATAGATCTGCTCACGTTATTAGCATGATCCATGATGGATTCTCATGCTTGCGAGCATATTGCCGATAACCGCGCTTGGCGAGCTGAATTGCTTCGTTCACGGGAACGAAGGAAGTCAGCCACAGAGCCCCACCATACCGACGAGACTTTTGGTTTGCTTGGGGCATAGATCCATCAATCTCAGGAGTCAAGACTGCGTCGTCATAGATCAGCTCTTTCAGCAGCGTAAAAATTTATTACACATCTGGCAGATTTGCGAAGAGCGCCTCAATCCAACAGTGTTCTCCCGGAACAGCTCCACGCAAAGGGTCGGAGGCATGCTTGAGATACGTCTTGTTACCGATGACGGCAGGAGACGGCGAGCTGTGGTCACCGATATCCCTACAGCGGCGAGGCTCGTGGCGCTACAGGACGCACGCTCATAAGTGGTCCTGGGATGTTCTTCTTCTTGTTTTTATGCTTGGACCGATGTGGTCAACCGTACTGCTGATAACCCCGGCTGTATGAAATGACAGATTCATCAAGCATGTACGGCAAATCACTAAAGATCAATCTGAGCACTCTATAATAAAGTGAAGCAGACAATTTGCAAGCACCAGCCTGCAGTCACATGCATAGTCATACCTGAGGCCAAGCAATCGACTTCAAATTCGTTGCCGTCCGCGTCAGAGCCAAGACCTCGCTCCTTCCGTCTTCTTTTTTCTAACAACCTCAAGACATGGAAAGTCTGATACGCACTTGCACTTCTTTACCCCGGTTTGGCTAAGAAATAGGAAAGGACTGAGACGGACCTACCTGTCTAAACCGGAATGAGATCATCACGTGTGCCAGCAGGACACGGAGCCTGATGAGACCTCACTTGCTTCGTTGTGCTTACTGTCTGATCTCGATCGGGACAGAATCCAGGGCGGGTTAGTAGGTCACCACAAGAGAGGATTGGGAATTGACACAAAGCAGAATTGCTCGCACGTTAGATCACATTTCATTCTATTGACTACCCTAAAGTTATCAACCAGCACCAGCATGCCTCACAAGCACAAGACGGAGGCCCTCAAGCAAATCAAGACATGCCCAAGTACCACTTACCTGCACCATCTACATCGGCCTGTGTGGATCATAGCTGGCCAACCCGAGATCATGAAGGAGCCGATTCACGCCTCGACGAATACCCAGCACACCATACATCTCGGCCACATGGTCATGGAAATGGTAGCCTGCTCCCGCGCCGAGATCCAACGGCAACCGCGCCGGGTCAATCGTGATGAGTGGCTCGGCGTCCTCATTCTCATACTCGCAGTGAGAGAAAACAAATTCCTCCAGAACCATGTGATCGCGGATATACACCAAAATGGGCTCCCACTCCTGACTAGAGAACATGGCCGTTTCAAGATAGAGCGTGCGAATGGTCTGTCTGTGCGTGGTCAGTAAAGCCACAACATCAGCCCTGCGCGCCCGTGGTGGTCGTGGATGATTCTCGTCTCCGGCCATGTGCACATGACGGAGTCCGGCAAGGGGAGTCTGTCGGAGACAAGTAAAGACTATATCTGTAAACCGAAACCCACGTGCGGTCTGGATCGAAATGGATTCGACACGAGGCACCAGGGCGAGAATCGAATTGATGTTGTAAATTCGCTGATTTGTGGCGTGCATATCCCCCGTCAAATCCGTGAATATGATTTTCGAGACTGTCGTCCTGTAAACTGGCTGTTGTCGCAGGAGAGCGAGGGTCTGGGCCTGCGAGCCTTGTGGAACATTGACGTCGAGGGAGCGAAAATATCGTTCTGCAAAGGCATTAGCGGAGTTATTTCTGATGAGTGTGGAAATCGAACCGATTACGAGGAGTGTTGCATTGTCTGCTTGCTCTGCCACCAAGCCCATCACTGCAGGGGGAAGTCGCTCGAGCATCTCTGCGGTGTTGGTTGTCTGTCTCGTATCTTGTCTTGCTGTAGAGGAAAAGGGGTCGAAAGCTGCCTAGGTAGCTGTTGTTGTAAGTAAAGTAAAGTCAGGCCAAAAAGTGGGTTAGATGCTATATGCTACCACTCACCACTTCCAGATATTCGCCCTTGTCCTCTTGTGGAGTGAGTGAGTGTGTAAGTGAGTGAGTGAGTGAGTGGTTGATATCTGTCTACTATTCCCTCAACGCGAAAAGGATGGCGGTAGTCTATTTTATACTAATGGCCAATGGCAACGACATTCAAACAAGCAAGCATAGGTGAACAACACAACACAAAGGAGTACAATGCAAACAACAAATCACTTGTGAGAAGGAGTGAAAAAAAAACAAAGACATTGTGTAGTTCAAAACAAAGAAGTCATTGAACTTGCGCAGTCAGCCAGCCAGCCAGCATACATACTACTTATATACTTACAACACAATCCTCTGAATGAATCGTGTTGTGTTGTGTTGTGCAACAACAATAAAGGAATGAATGGAAGGAAGCCAATAAACCTGGCCCGAACAAGTGAATGAAAGAGAGCAGGAAAACAATCATCGTAAAATGAGGAGGATTGAAAGTTTTTTTTTGCCATTTCCTATTCCTCTCCTTTCCTCGTAACGTATGCACAGAGAGCAGCATATGAAAGAATAGTGAGATTAGCTATTGCCCCGCCCCTCATTGTCTCGCCGGTAAAAAAAACACACACATCATCATGACTCTACCATGGACAGGATAGAGCAGATGCGAGCCATGGAATTGCCGCTACAAATTTCAGGTACGAGACAGAGAATCGCATTGCAAACTTGCCGAGTAACTCGTGCTCATTCCTGGCCGAACCCGACAGTTTCCTCGACGGCCCACACAAGCTTTTGCGACAACGCATCAAAGCTCTTGTATGGCGGCAAGTCCAATCTGTTGAAACAAGTGTGCGACTTGGGCAATTGGTTCTCCTCTCCAGACTTTTCAATCGTGAATCTTCGAGGCCCATCTGAACCTTGGAGATCCTTGAAACCGTTGACAGGAATTCGCGAGGTGCCAGTAGCGAATTGCAGAAGCCGAGACTTCTGCTCTGCGTCCCAAGCCCTGACGACCTATAATTTGCGTTAGCATGAGTGTGCACAACGCCTGTGACTAGTTGAGGGCATATGCTTACCTTCCAGAAGTTCTGAACCACAGCATCATTCTCCGTGTAACCTCGATAATCGGTGTGTTTCTTCCAGTCATCAACGTCGATGTCTGCTATGCCTCCGATGAGCAACTCCAATTCGCGCTCATCGAAGACATTGACGAGATCCGCAGGTATAAGCTCGTGGAAGCCAGTAACGAAGGCGTTAAATTGCTCATCCACACGCTTTTGGATGCGCCATTCTGTGATAAGCTCCACATACTCCTTCTTGTTCTCGTTCGTCACCTCAATGTCGCGGCCACCAGGTTTTAGGTCGACAGTGACTTTCTCACCGAAACGCTCATCCTCGACCGAGAATGTTGAGTAGATCACGTCAGTGATGTCGTTCTCCATGGTCCAGGTAAGCGTCCGATGGAACTCGGCGTCGACGCCCTCCATATCCTGCAGGTTAACCTTCTTCTTGAGAATCATCTTGTAGAAAGCGCCAATGAAAAATGCGTCCAAGAAGCGTCTGTGGAAGATGGCGAGGCCTACAACACGCCCAATGAATTTGAAGTAGCCGAGATGCTCCGGGTTGATGCCAGAATGGGGGTTGATCTGCAGAGTGTAGTTGTCGTGTGCACTGTACTCGAACAGACAGTAGAAGGGGTTGAACATCTCGTGCGAAAGAAGGAAGAAAAACTCTCTGTAATGATGTTAGCCAGTTACCCATTCGCAGCTAGATCCATAACATACCTCGACAGTCCACCATAGTCTAAGCCGTCTTCGCCATCGAACTTGATCATGAGGCGCTTCTTGAGGTCGTTCGGGCTTTGACGCATGATCTCCGCGTAAGAGTCCTCGAAGATGTGCGTTCTTCGAACCTTGACGTGGCATTGTCCAGACAAAATTCGTAATGCCGGTTGTGATCGGAAGTAGATCAGCTTTCTTCTAAAGTCACGCTTGTACTGTGGCACGTTCTGGTCCAGCGATGATGGTAGTCGTGGATCATCCCAAGTGGTGGTTTTCGTGTTGTGATCCACAAAGTACACACGCGCCGTGTTGGTCAGACGCATTTCCCATCCACTCGGCAGTGGGCCGAGCTGCGAAACGGGCTGCTGTTGAATAGTGCTGTTGCCCGTAGCGTTCTGACCGTACATCCTAATGTATTGTTGTCGCCGAGGGTCAACCCACGTAGTGGTTCGCGTGTTGTGGTCCACGAAGTATGCTCGACCTTCTGGAGTGTGCCGTTGTTCCCAGCCAGCAGGGAGCTCGCCAGTTCCAGCAGTTGTAGCACCCGTAGCCACCATCTGTGCTGCACTGGCGGCATTATTTGCAGCAGTGGTCGGGTTCGGAGTATGACCAGGAGAGTTCTGTCTGTCCGATAGACTTGGCGAATTGGCACCAGTCCTATCTTCCGGCAACGTTCTGCCTTGATGCCTTTGTCGCTCAATGTTCGTCTGCTGTTCTAGCTGAGCGCGCTGCTCCCCTGCATTGAAGTTTGCAGTCGGCCTGATCCATGTAGTCTGCCTGCTATTGTGGTCCACATAGTAGGTCCTCCCTAAGTTGTCTTCTCGCCGCTCCCAGCCAGGCGGTAGTCTCCCCTGCGCATCTTCAAATGCACTGAATCCTGAACCATCCGCTCTTCTGTTCGCGGACGTGCCAGTGCCGTTGGTGGTGGACGGAGGAGCTGCTGACGGAACGCCTCCCGTGTTTTGTCGAGACGGAGCCACTGGCCCGGCGACGCTCGTCGATGGTGTCTGTAGCGAGGCAGAGGATTGCGCACCGACAGGGGTCGAAGGGGTGTGCGCACCGTTAGTGGAAGGTCCCGCGGAACTGCCATTCGGACGAGCGCCAGAGGCTATCGGCGTGCGTAGATTCGTGGACAAGTTTAAGATGAGCTTGCCATTCACCACCAAGTTGTCGTTGGACTTTCTAAGATCACGAGTAATCATCTCTGCTTGCAGTCAGCATGCAAGGCCGTCCATAGATGCAACCTAGCGTACCATCACCACCGGCATCGAGGTCGATAACACTTCCAATGCGCACGTTCACAACGCCGAGGAAGCCCTGGTCCTTCTTCTTAAACTTCTTCTGGTCAAAGATTTGAACTGCGAGTAGGCTGTCCTCGTCCACACGCCTGGCGGGCTGTCAGCACGCTGCCGGGAGTCTAATTCATGCCACGCGCCAGAGCCCCACATACATGTCGAAACTCTCGTTCCAATACGGATTGAGCGTCTTCTTGATCACTCCGGTCGTCTTTGTCTGCTCTCCACCTATTGTTGCGACAGCGAACGGGTCCGGAAAGCCTAACCACCCGATCAGTATTCGTCTGGCATCACAGCCGATCCCATAGCTCAGGACGTACGGAAGACATCACGCTTGTATAGTCCATCTGCGGCAATGACTGCTCACGTGTCAGCCTTATCCAGACACCATATCTCATTCTTTCCACGCTGTTTGACATACTGGTGATGCGTAGGTTGGGCTGCGATGGGAGGTCGGCCATGGCGCCAGGTGAATGTATGCGGTGTCTGCTGCTCGCCTTGTGTATATGTGCTCGCGCCTAGGGATGTACCATGCACGGTGGAGGACAGCGTCGCGGTCGATAGAGCGCGCTGACAAGCGTGAATATGGCAAGAGGGTGTGAATGATCGCGCCGTCGTGGTGGTATGGGTTCCGCTACCTCGTGGTCGTCGTGGTTGTGGCCGCGGTGGGATGACGATGGCGACTGCGAGGTCAACTGCGCTGCGCCACTTTCTGCGCTCGTGCCGCTCACTTCTTCTCGCGCGCGTAAAGTGCAGATACAACAAAGCGTCGAGAATTGATAATGCGCAACCAACACGGAGCACTCGTCACCCGCACTTTCAAGGTGTTGGTGCTTCTGTTGTTGATGTACGGACGGGGTCGGTGAGATCAGAGGTTCCCGTCGAGGTTCGAGGAAACACGAGCACAGGAGCCCTGACAGGCTGACCTTGCCATGCCTTGCCCTTGCCCCACTCTTACTAGCAGTGAACGCCACCTCTGCGAGATATTTCTGAACAGAACCAGTCGACTCCGCTTCTTTCCGTATTGCACTGTACCTCCTACACCTGAGCGGAACTCGCTGCGTCGTCGGCACTGAAGGCGGCTATGCTGACGAGATCGAGCTGACTGAGCAATACCAGTCTCGGTCGAAGGACA
Organism: Sphaerulina musiva SO2202; assembly: GCF_000320565.1. Lineage (NCBI taxonomy): Eukaryota > Fungi > Ascomycota > Dothideomycetes > Mycosphaerellales > Mycosphaerellaceae > Sphaerulina > Sphaerulina musiva. Next base: position 737,633 of record NW_016017394.1, read on the forward strand.
AGGCATGCGAGCTGACGAGTGAGGTGGAATATCCCGTTTCCACGGTCCCTTCGGATCACGGCATCGTGAGAGGGAGATGCTATTAGAACTACAAGACGGCGATGTCTGAACTCTCGCCATTGCTTCGGCGATCAAGTCACTACTCAAGCCTTCGCAATGTCTCAAGCTGCCTCTATCTTGTGACAGATCCATTCCACACTCACTATCCCTACAGCGCTGTGGACGCATATCTTGAGCATGACTTCTAGATCATGTCAGCCACTATCCGCCGTATCAAGAGACTACAATGCGCCCAGTGAGCTAGAGAAGCAACGTAGAAATCGCACCTGGAGGCATACATGCAACTTTCACAAGTACAATTCCGCGCTAGCAAAAATACTGCTCAATAGCCAGACCGACCACACACATATCATGTTCATATCACTTTCTCCGACTCGTGACAAACCTTTTCGGAAAGGATCATTTCGACGAGTACAAGCTGGCCCGGTGATCGGCTGAGTACACACTCTCAGTCTAGGTGTAGACCATTTGAGATCTTCCCACTTCTGGTGACTCGACAGTCTGGGGGAATTCGGGCGTTTCTCGATAATACTAATGCTTCCAGGTCTCGTCGGAAGTGAGAAGATGAAGTCCACTTAGTCGTCCGCGGCCTCTCCTCTAGCGACGTGTCCGTCTTCGATGGCTTGCTTGGTGAATACGCCGCTCATGACTGCGAGAGCAGAGGGGAGGATGGACGTGAAAGACTGTTAAAGTCGCTGAAATTCTGAAGACTATATGGGTGCTGTGTATCTTTGTGTGGACTCACTCGGCAAGAGGCTGAAAATCCCCCATACGAAACCAGAGACTTAGGCAGACTTTTCGCGTGAATGCAAACGACCATCTGATTCGTAACTTCAGGTCCGTGAGCACCTTTGGCATTCACGTGCGCTAGCAGCATTTCATTGAACGGCTAGGTACATGTACTCTTGCCATATGGGCCTGGGTATGTCCCCAAGTCAAGACCCTGGCTGTAAGGCTGCGTCTATGCATGTCAGCCGAAGTCCTTCCGTTGCACGACCATTCTATCAGTTGTAGATGCGTGGTCATGGCACGGAAACAGAAGTTTCCCTCGCGGGTAGCTTGGTGTGCTGGCGTTGGTGGTCCATCTGGTAACTATTTACATAGTCTGGACCAACTGGCCAGCTCGAGTGACTCGAGTGACTCGACTTATATTGTATGCGAAGCAAAAGAGGTAAGTGTGCTGGCCAGGTCCTGAAGTCGTGAAACTACCCAAGGACTTCGCAGCGAAGGCTGGCTATAGCTTCCCGACTAAGCATGGGTATACATCGATTTCGGCAATGCAGATGGTAGACTGCAGATCTTCGTCGGACTGTTAGCTGCGAAGAGATCCTGTGCAAGTAGAGTGCAGGTCATGGCAACATCGATCCCTGCAATCTCAGTCAGTAGACGATGGCATTTGTAGCGAGCATACGACCAGTGTGCAACGAGGAGTACTTGCCACCACCATTTGCCCGAAGACATTTGCATCGCATCGCATCGCATTCGTCGCTCAGGTTGAAGCGTAACTGGTTCACGCACAGCGGCGAGCGCATAATGACTTTCGCGTTACGGTTCATTGTCACCACCTCTTTACCAGTATCACTTTCGAGACTTCAAGGTATGTCACCTTCTGACTCTTCACCGCATAAGCACGTGCTCTTGAACCTTAACTAGCTCTTGAACCTGAGTGAAATGTCTGGAAAAAGGCAGACTGTGGCTCTTACTCCAACATTGAAGATGTTTTGTGGCTTCTTTCTCGGATGCCCCATTCGTCGTCTAGTACTGCTTTGCTTGTCGCGAAGCAACAGAAAATCGCGAGCCTAACACCATACTCTCCACTCTCCTCTTTTCTGGGCCTTTTTAACTGTCATCTTACTCCAGGCACACCGGTAGACGAGAGTGCAGACGCAGCTCTTTCTCGTACTCATGTTCCGATCTCAAGTAGAAAAGGTAGCTGGTATAGGCGCTCAGTAAGGGTTGTATCCGCGTCCGCGGAAGCCACCTCGACCACCGCCACGGTAGCTATTAGCATGTTAGTGTTTCGCCTTAAATGTGCCGAGAATTTCAAACATACCCGCCACGTCCCCGGAATGGTGGAGGACCACCATAGCCACCACCCATGGGAGGCCCATAGCCCCCTCCAAATCCACCGCGTGGGCCTCCGCGACCTCTTCCGCCGCGTCCACCACCTGGGCCTCTAGTCATTCCTGGGAGATTGGTGCGCTTTGGCACGACCTGCGCGCGATGTTAGTATTCCGACTTGGCGAGCGCACTAGCTGTCTCTTTCACGCTCCGCACTCACTTTGATGTTGCGATTTCGGAAGACACTCTCGTTCAACACCAAGGCGCTGGTCACAAACTGCGGCTCACTGAACTCCACATAGGCGTAGCCCTTGGGATGACCAGTGAACTTGTCCAACAGGATTGTCACGCGGTTGATGCTTCCGACGCTTTGGAAGTGAGCCTGGATCTCCTCTGGACTGGCGCCGTAATCCACGTTCCCCACGAAGATACTCCTGTTATCAATGTCCTCTTTGCTTTCGCGCAAGCTGTCGGACTGGTTGTCGATGGAAGCCTGCATCTCGCGCAGTTTGGCAGCTTCAGCCTCCATTTCCTCGACGCGTTTTTTCATCGCGGCAATTTCCTCTTCGTCGCCGAGGTCTTCATCTTCGGCCTGGCGATCGAGGTCGTCAGTGGACGGTTTGGTGTCTTCGTCAGCCATGGTATGCGAGGAGGTGTCGGAGGTTCTGCTGGAGGGCTCGTTAGGATGGTCCGCAGCAGATGAAGTGGTAGCAGCAGCAGCAGCAGCAGTGTGTTGCGCGTCTGCCATGGGTGTCGCGGAAGTGCGGGAGGGCGGCGAGTGATAATTGGACGGCAGTAGTACAGGCGACGTACCTGGGAGAAGAGTTAACAAGGGGTTGAAGCGACGCGACGCGACCGCTGTAGTTGAATGGTAAGAAGTGCAGAGCAGAACAGAAGCGATAAGCGTGGGTGTGGGTGTGTGTGGAGGGAAGATGGGAGGTCGAGTAGGCAGGTGGATGTTCAGGTACATGTATGAGGTGATTTAGGTGCAGTCGATAAGGTAAAATGTTACGGACTAGCGTGCGAATGTGCCGCTAGAGCTATTCAGCTCAGCTAGTAGGTACCTGAGGCTTACATGTAGTCGGGTTGAGTTGACTTTTTGATGACTTGATGTCCTCAGACACCTGTAGTCTCACTTCATTAGCCCATGTATTCATTCTCTCCATTCACTAGCATTCACCTTTACCGAATGCCAGACGGCGGCGAAGGAAGCCCGCACAGGAATATCACTACCATGCCGTGTACTATGCCGCCCATTTGAGGCAATTGAAACGCCGATCATGCTGTCTATGCAACTGTGTCATCTGGAATAATCCTGCAGCAGAGGTACTGTATGTACCGCACCTTGATGCTCATCATCGCGAATGGTGTAGAAGGCGTTCTCATACTGGCGGCCCCGAGCGTCGTGTCACGGCATTCTCCAAGATTCGAACCAACGCGCCCTGCGTTCCCCAGCGCCTGGCGCACACCCTCCGTATAGGTAAGGTACCGAAGGTATCGCAGTTACAACAGCTGTTGTTGTTCGCCACTCATAGTTTTGCTGCTTTTGTATGTGCTACTGCTGCACAACAGCTTGACACGTCTCGCAGCGGGCACGAAAATGGCTTATTTGGATGACCTGCCGGCAGAGCTGATCGAGAACGTCGTAATCTGCCTGACGTTGAACGAAATATGTGCTCTCCGCTTGGCGAACCGATCTCTTGCTTCCAAAGCGTCACAGGATCACTTTAGAGCCTTCTACCGAAGCAAACGAATTGACATCGATGAGCGCGGACTTAAGGACTTCGTCGTCTGTACAGCCAATGCCGGCATGGGCTGTCTGGTTGATGACTTTACCCTGACTGGTCTCGTCTACAACACAATCTTCATCAAGAATCAGCTACGTCCTGGCGATGTGAGAATAAAGTCACAGATTTCCGAAGGAGGCGCAACTAGTATTCAAACCAGCATCGGGTGGCGCCCTTTTGAGGAAGCAGAGCGCGAAGCACTCAGAAGGCAGCTCAATATCCTCCAACGCCGACAGGAAGCTCAATTGCATTTTCTGCAAAGTGAAGACGCTCAAAAACTGCTAAGGAAAGCCTTTCGAAACATCAAAAGAGGAAGAACATCGCCCACTCCGCTTTCGTTGACCCTCAACTTGGCTGTGTACCGGGACGATGCCCTATGCCGCTCAGCGCCAGCTGATGGTGGTAGCTGGAGACTGATTTGGCAGTCGGCGGCTGACACTTTTCAGCTTGTCCAGGACGCTCTAGACGCGAGCACGCTGGCAGTGTCTTATTTCCGATGCTTCCCAACGCACGGCAAGAACAGCCAAATGCGGTCCAGCTTGGCCTGCAACGAGATTGGACCTGTGATCGCCTATTCTGGACTCGAATCATGTCTAGCTAGTCTCAAGGCACTCACGTTGGCGTTCTCCGACACAAGTCTCAGATATGATGACAAAGATGCAGAGCTCCTGGAAGCGGGCGACAGACAGGAACTTTCGAGACAACCCATCGCAGGGAGAGAACTTCAACTTATCGTGCAGGCTGCGAACTCCGCCAACTTCACTGGCCTTCTTAGCTTTGTCAAAGCCTGCCGAAACATACGGGAGCTCGATCTTCATCGATACCAACTCACCAACCATGGAGACACATCTCGGGTCCAGGGAGATAAAGTGTCGAACATGCTCTTCCAACATCTCAAACTCACAGAACTGCGCAACTGCAGACTTCGAGGCTTTCGCGCTGGTTCAGACGATATAATACACTTTCTCCGAAACCACCAGACCCTCCAAAAGTTACTTCTCAAGAACTTTACCCTATCTTCTGGTACGTTCCGTCCCGTCTTTGATCACTGCACCGGCAACCCGGACACCAAATCCGAAAGCATGCAACCAAAACTAGACAGTATCGAGTTGGAGGACCTCTTCGAAGACGCTACAGCCTCTTCGAGCAAGCAGCTGCTCCTATTCACCGGTCCTAAACTCGAAGACGATTCCAAAGTGAGTGGTTGGCGAAGTACCAACAATCTTTCGCGCTGGGCCAGCGGGACGAAACGTTTGATCACATACCAAAGGCAGAACTACAATATTGGCCGAGGATCGCAGTGGCAGAAACAGGCTATGGAGGAGTTCGGTCCTCCTGATCAGAGGTATATCAAGTTTCTCTGAGATGGGCCCATCGCCGACAAGTAGGCTGTCTGAAAGATTGAGGGAGATGTTGGGCTCATTGCTCACAAGAACAGCGTCATGTCACCAATGACAAGGATAGCACCCTCAGGCAATATGTTGAAGTGAAAGATGCAAGGGGATGGAATGTGGAGGGAGCGCGACTGCGCAGATATTCGGCACCACCGGAGGGAGGACAGGCACCAAAGCTCATCAACATCACGTCTGGCAAATTCGAAGACTGGAGGATCTGCCGGATTTTCGTTGGATGCATCTGGGCGATAGCACTTCGTTAATGCCGCCACGACCCCACGTGAATTCCTTCATTCGGTCTGTGTGCTCAACTTCATAGAAAGGTGAAAATCCCTATTCCCAAACAACGCGTCCCTTATCTTGGCATAGGTAGGTAAGGTAGCTAGCGATAATAGTCCACGGAGGTATTCAACCAACCTGACTTGTTAACATGTTGGTATCGCTCTGCGTGTTATAAGTGAAGGCTTCTGCTGTATGAAGTGAATCACCTAGCAAGGGGTGGTTTCGTGATGGTGAAGATTGTGAAAAGAATGGTGATGCATCCATACACCCCCAAGGGTCGCTGTAACCGAGGTACCTAGGTACCTACCATAGCCGGATGTACGGCAAGTCATGTCACATGACCTTTTGGAGGGGAACCGGTGGGTGGCCGCAACATGTTCCTAATCCCTAGTATAGTGGCAGTGGAGGTGCCTCCTACCTCCTAGGAGGTAGTGTAGGTACATACATGTCGTTTGCGTTCACAAGAATCTGTGCGTTGCATTACCTCCTATGTGGCTGGCACCAACGGGAGGAAAGTGCAGCGCCACAATGGGACGCGACAGCTCGATCAAGTGCCAGGTGGGCCGATGGCGCAAGCTTCCCGGAGGACGGAGGTACCTTATCTCCCGTCTTGGCCGTTTCGAAGTTTGACCCTTTTTTTTCCTTGGTGGTGCTTTCTGGGCAATGCCACCTCGCACCAAGCCTTGCCTTAGTCGCATTGCCTACCTTACTACATGTACCTGTACCTTCCAGCTTACCTATGCAATTAGTGCCGGCTTCCTGATGGAAACGCTACAGCAGCAGTCCTCTCTCTCCTACGACGACACATCACGCAGCGCGCTCGCTTCTGGAAAGTGTCCATGTTGTACTCCACTTCGAGGCTGCGGAACCTCTCTGGACATGGGTCGCCAGCTACGGAGCACCAGCTGATGTGGCGTGTTCTCTCCTCGAAGGTTGCAAGACTTGCAGCCACTGTCATTTTCACCGTTTTGCTCGCGCTGCTCTGGATACGAGGTCTACGCCCCAGCTTGATCTACAGCGGCCTTTCGAGCTCCGGTCCGCAGGCGCTTGACAGCCAGAATCTCGTACAGGACTTTGAGCTCAACTCGAATAATGGTTATCCTCCAGGGGTCAAAGGGAAAGGCCGGTTGCATCTGCTGGTGCCGGCCACAAGTACAAATCCTGAACTATGCAAACTCCTGCTCTCGGCGCAGATTCTGGGATATCCCACGCCGGTTCTGATCAATTATGGCGACCACGAGGCGAAGGATGGCTATGTCCAGCATCTGGCAAAGGTAGGGGGCATCCTTAATTACCTCGAGGGGCTAGAGAGTTCAGACGAGTATATGGAGGATCTGGTCCTGATCATAGATGGCTATGATGTCTGGTTTCAGCTTCGTCCGGACGTGCTGATCAAGAGATTCTATGCCATCAATGCTGCTGCGAACGCCAGAACTATTCAGCGTTATGGCGAAAAGGTGTTCGCCGAGCGTGAGATGTTTCAGAGCGTTGTCTTTGGCCCAGACAAACTATGCTGGCCCGTGGACTTCAGCAGACCCGCTTGTTGGGCTATTCCGGAGAGCACGATGCCGGAGACGGCTTTCGGACCAGTCTATGAGCAAGAAGACCGGGACAAGGCGCCTGCGAAGTGGCTCAACAGCGGCACAGTGATGGGCACCATAAGAGACTTGAGGGACATATTTAACGCCACTTTGGAAGCCATTCATGCCAACCACGTGACAGACTCTGATCAATACTACTTTGCCAACCTCTGGGGTGATCAGGAGTTCGAGCGCTTGACCAACCGGCCGGACCTGTTGCAGAAAGCGAAGAGCAAGGTCTACTATGACCATGAAGATGCGAACAATGGCAGCTTGTACCGTTTAGAGCCGATCACGTTTGGTAGGAGGACAGAGTATCACATTGGCATCGACTACGACTCTACCATGTTTCAGACCTTGGCCTTCTGGAAGGGACAGTTGGCCTGGACCCGGGAAGTCGACTCCTGGTCGCCTCCAGCCCAGGCTCATCACTTGCCTCAGAAGCCATGGGAAATCAGCCTTGATGAGGACATATTGGCTTCGCGCCCACCTTTTGACTCACTTGATCATGGATTCACCTACATGAATAGTACGCCCCCTGGCTGGGAGAGCGTGGAATTGGCGTATAACGTCCTGACGCACCAGCACCCGGTCTTGCTCCACGTCACTGGGAACCCGGAGGAGAAGCACTTTCGGCAATACTGGTGGCATAGGATGTGGTTCCAGAAAAAAGCCGAGAGATTGAGGCAGGCAACACATGTTCTGGATGAAAGTCTGATCACAGACGTGCCTATTGCGAACATGCTCTGGTACAATGCTGTGCCCGCAGACGACGCCGATGACATTGTCGATAAAGGCAAAGGTGGCGCATGGACGGATCGACGAGGGTGGCTCAGCTGGAACCGACTGTGCAGAGGCTCGCTGGAAGAGCTATATGCTCCTGGTAACGATACCGCGTATCACCCTATCCTGAATGCTACGTCGTCGGCAAGTCTAGTGCGGCCAACACTTCTGCCCATCACGGATGACATGACTCTGCCGGATTCACAGCCACAGGAGTACGTACCTGACCAGCAGGCACCACCATTGCCTTATGACCAAGTGGCGACGCAAGAAGAGCCTGCGCTCGAGCAATCACCAGAGGCACCGGCGGCACTACCTTGGACGCCAGCTGAAGCGCCAGCAGCAGTAGGATTACCGCCGCCCAGACCAGTGGAAGAATACCAAGTGGCAGACTAGGCAGTGGAAGTGTGTGACAAGAGCCTCGGCGGCGTGAATATGCCGCTGACGCCGCTAGAGCAGAGCAAAGCAAAGCAAAGAATTTGGAGTAGTACAGGACGACGACACAGCACAGCCAGCAGCTCTATAGCAACAGCAGCGTCTCCCTCGGCTTCTTGGCATCTACAACAAACATGATTGGTACATTTTTTTGATAGCGTTCGAAGCGACACATTATGTATTATCATAGAAACAAATCAATCACACAGGAGGCACATCTGTCGGTAGGGTACATGTAGGGTTGTATGTATATACAAGGTAGTGAAATATCAGGACACACTTGATCCCATGCAACGTTCAAGGTCGGACAGTGATGTGATGTGTCTCGAAAGAAACCAACGGCTTCACAAGCAAAACTCGCACAAACCCCGACGAGGCTTGCGGCTGTGAGTTCTTCTTTTGGGAGTAATCAACAAGCCACCACAAACATGTCGTCCTCAGGGGGCTGACGGGGTGGAACAGGGGTACGATGGCGCGGCAGTCGAGAATCCCGACTTTTCCGCCAAGCGTGAAGAAGGAAAAAAAATTCTAGAACGCCTCCCGTCGGACACCGAATTTGCGAATTACTACCTCCTACTTCCTACTTGTACCTCCTACTTCCTAGGAGGTACTTTAGGAGGTACTGTACATACAGTAAGCGCCAAGTGTACTGAGTTTTCGCCGGATTGCTATATACTGTGATGATTGGCTTCGACTCCCCTTTGTTGTAACTTTGTAACCTGTACGTACTAGGTATACGCCTCATGTAGGAGGGACCTCCTAGTACTTCTTGGTAGTTTCGGCAGTGCGCGCAACCATTAAAAGATTTTAGGTAGCGCTTGCCGAGGCGTTCCTGCGTAGAACTACCTGAGACTATTTGAGACTAGTTTAGGAGGTACCAAGAACGAATTTTTCTATTGAGCTAGGGGGTAGATACTTCCTATGTAGGCTAGTTTGAGACGTGATTGATAGAAGGTAGACTGGTTCTCGATAAGATACGTAAATATCTCCTAGCAATATGTGCAGATATGAGGATGATTAGTGATTACTCCATCTTACGGTCTATATCGTGAATAGCTAGGAAATCCACGATTATTCAGGGCGGTATTGGTCCAATTCTGATAGAGGTGTGGCGCGGCATTCACCATTTCTGCTAACATGGACAGTCTATTATCACGATCATCTACGATGCGAGATACGCGTCAGCCGTGAACCTTGCGGTCTACTGGATCTGTGATTCTGTGGTCGTCGTCTCCTCCGGCTATCCTTTCCTATGCCTCTTGTGCACGTGCGTGCTCGTAATCAGCACCACGTCGGAAGTCCGGTGGTGAACCAGGTTACCTGGAACTAGGAGCAGGCCTGTCGTGTCGTGTATAAGCCGAAATGACGGTGCGCCAGCGCTCTTGGTCTTCTGCTGCTGCCGACGCTGCTTCGAGGAAAGTGGCTGAGGCAGAAGCAGAAGCAGAGGCAGAAGCAGAGGCAGAGGCAGAAGCAGCAGCAGCAGCAGGACAAAGTACCTCTGCGTCCATTCCCTTGATTCCACAGGATGCTGCCGTGCTGCTGCACAGAATCGGAACGAGTGCATCTCCCCATGAAGACAAGGTGCCGCGGACAGGCCCCAAGGCAATCGTGATGCTGCAAGGCAAACCGCTCTTCTTCTTGATCCTCACTTGGATATGCTTCGTTTTGTACATATTACATGTGAGTGAAGACACAGGTGCCAAGGCGTGGGGGAAGAGGAGTACTGCGTGCTGATACACCTGTCTTCTTCGCAGCCTTCTTCGGAACCATTAATTGCAGGCACAAGCACGACAGAATCCAGCGGGCCATTAGACGTTTCCAGAGCAAGGCAGAAGCACACCGCCACCAGCAAGAACCCACCAGCAAATCTGCACCTCGTGGTGCCGGCATCCAAAGGCGATGCAAACCTCTGCAAGGTCATGGTCAGCGCGGGAATCTTGGGATATCCCGATCCGGTCATCGTCAACTGGGGCGAGGACTTTGATGATCCCAAGTTTGTGGAGGGTGGTTCTCATCTGGCCAAAGTCACGGGAATCACAAGATACCTCAATTACCTGAACAGCTCTATGGACAATGATCTCATGCTGATGGTAGACGGATACGACATCTGGCTTCAGCTCCGACCTCAAACTCTGATCGATCGCTACTTCTCAATCAATAAGCGAGCAGACGAACGCATTGCGCGCGAACTGGGAAATGCCGCATCAGAGCACAACATTCACCAGGAAGTCATCTTTGGCTGCCAAAAACGCTGCTGGCCTTGGACGCAAGATGACCCACCTTGCTACGCGGTCCCCTTCTCCGACTTACCAGAAGACATCTATGGCCCAGAAACAGACACGGACGTTGGAAACATAGAGAATCCCTTTATCAAATACCGTCCTCGCTACATCAACTCTGGTGTGGTTATCGGCACAGTGAAAGCCTTGCGAAAAATGTTTGTTCAAGCTCTCGAGCTCCTCACTAACGATCCTTTCGAAGCCAACATGGGCTCTGATCAATACATCTTCTCCCACATCCTCGGCGACCAAGAAGTCTGGCGCGAGGCCCTCCGACAGGACTCCCGAAACAACCTTCAAAAGTTGAGGGAAAAGTTCAAAGGTGGCTACGAACCCCTGCATCCTTTCAATCCCTCCCACGTCGAAGAAGTCCGCAAGAAAGCCGCTCGCCGACCAGACAAGAACTTCGAATTCGGAATCGGACTTGATTATCGCATGGAAATCGGCCTGAACACCGTATTTTCCGAAGATGATACCGCCTGGCTCCACTGGGCCAACCACACCGAACTCGCCGCAGCCGAAGAGCGCGAAAACATCAGTCCCACACATCCACACGGCGTGACCTCTCAGAACCTGTCCAGCGACATCACAGACACCGTTCCCCCTTTCTGGACTTTCAATCACGAGCCGAAATTCCCTCGCTGGAAGAAATGGACCGAAATCCCCCTCTTCACCAACATCTGGAGCGGCATCGTCCCCACCGTCATCCATCACAATGCGCATCGCGATGGCTTGAAAGCTTTGCGAGAGACGTGGTGGAATCAGACGTGGTATGCGGGACACACGAGAGTATTGTATGATGCGCACATTTGGGAACCCGTGATTCCTGTCGCATATAGTGGGAAAGAAGAGGCCGATTTGAGAGAGTATTGGCCCGGGGAGAGATGGAAAGGTGGAGGTAGGACGGGCCCGAAGGAAATCTATGAGCCGTGGGAGAATCGGTGGGTGCGATTTGATGATATTTGTCGACCATTTCATGAAGAGGTTTTTCGAGATGGGTTGGGAGAGTGGGTTTTGCCGGATGTTCATTGAGATGTATATGTTGGACTTGTTCTTGGACTTGTTGTTGTTGTTAGTAGGGCCGGGTGGCTGTTGCTGATGATGATATGTAGATGTAGTATAGAAAATGAAGGGGGGGAGATATGTAGAAGTGAAAGTAGGTAACTTGAGGTAGATTCTACCTGATCTGTTGGCTTATGTGTCTTCTCTCTCTCTCTCTCTCTCTCTCTCTCTCCCGTACACATACACATACATATACACCTACTTCTTCCCAAATAACAAAACCCACTTCCCAAACCCCATCATCACATCCCCACCGGCGTATCCTCCGGTTTCTCTACATCACGAAACAACTCCCACTCAAATTCCCTCGGACACAAATCCTGAAAAGTCAGATATTCTCCCGAAGGCAAAAACGCTCCTCCCGTAGACCTTCCCGCCGCGAACACACTCTCCTCATTCCCCAAAAGCATTTCGAATTCCCGTCTCGCGTGACCTTGCATCCACGACATGGGCCACTGCCAGCCACGAGCGCCTTTATCCCCATTATGGTGAATCATGACGGGGATGGTATTGAGGCAGCGATTGGTGAAGAGGGGCAATTCGGTCCAGGACTTGTGGGTGGTGAGTGGAGGGCTGGTGTGGAGGATGTCGTCGGGGAGGAGGCCGGTGACGCGGGAGGGGCAGTCGAAGAGTTTATGGTCGCGGTCTTGGAGTTGGGCGGAGATGTTTTGGTTGTAGATGAGATACTGGGTGTCGTCTTCGGTGTTGACGGTTTGGTGGCCGAGATCGCTGAAGTAGTCGACGCCGATTCCGAATTCGTCTGGTTGGCCTTGTTTGTGCTCCATGGGTTGATGCGTGAAGGAGGGGTTGAGAGGGTCGTCGACGAGTGTGCCTTCGAGATAGTATGGTTTTGGGGTGCTGTGGCCACGGAGTCGGTCGATCACGCTGAGATGCCTCCTTCGCATGACTTCGCGTTGGAATTCTTGTTCTCCCCACATGGTGTTGAAGATGGACTGGTCGGAGCCGTGGTACATGAAGTCGGATCCGCCACTGCCATTGTCCCAGGGATCATGATCTTGCATAGCTTGCACTTTTTCCCATGCTCGCCGAAACATCTTTCGCATGTCCTTGGCGGGCCCGATGATGTAGCTGCTTTCGATGTCAGATGTCATGAACGATAGGTACATGTATTCCAAACACCCCATGTGCACTTACCCGGAATTGAGATATCTTTGCTTCAAGCTAGTGTACTTGTTCTTACCCATCACGGTATCAGTATTGGCGCCATACAAGTCATCAGGCAGAGGAGCTTCTGGAATAGGATAACATGCAACAGTGTGCATTTGATTGGGAGCACACCGCTTGCCCGCGCCAAAGATGATGGTTTGTCGAATATGTTCGGCATCGTATGCGTTGCCGAGGCGAGCACGGAGTCTCTGGTTGGCCTTCTTGTTGATAGTATGATACCGACTGACCAAGACCTCGGGAGGAAGTTGAAACCAGATATCTGTGGTGCAGTCAGCGGTGCCGATCTGCATTGGCCTGAAGGGCTCACACGGACCGTATGCGTCCATCATGAAGATCAGCTCGTGGTCCATGGACTCGGGCATTTTCTCCAGATATTCCAGAACTCGCGAGATCTTGGCGACATGGCTGCCACCTCCCAGCAGATGCTGCTGGTCGAACGTCTCCTGCCAGGCAATGAGAGTCGGGACTGGATAGCCGAGAATCGCTCCCGTCAAGAGGGTCTTGCACATGTCGACGGCCACATTTGAGGCAGGCAGGAGAATGTGGAGCTGGCTGGTGGAGGCGACATCGTTGGGGACATCGTGAGATGGATATGAGATCAGGGCTCCGGCTTTGCGCCGTGTGGGTTCGTGCTGACCAGACTCAGTGGCTGTCGTTGAAGGTTCATTCTTTGTTGTGCTTGCCCAGCAGGTGGTAGGAGGCAGGTCATGTACTCACAAACGTGGCTGAGAGCAAGATCACTAAGATCAGGAACGAGAGAGCAGTCAGCACTACCGGTCTCGTGGGCCGTGCAGGGCGAAGCATTCTGTCACCACCACCGTCACCGCACTACAGAGCTGCTTTGACCAGCAGAGCAGTCTTGGACATCGAGTCGTCGTCTTAGGGGACAATTCGTAGTGATAACACGGCGGGGCTATGGGCAGCCCTTGGATTCGTCTAATCGCAGCCCTAGACATAACTCACCTAACCTGTACAGTAACATATCTCCGCCGCTCGTTATCAACGTAAACCTTCGTGTATTCAATATAGCGCGTTAACTCGCACTATTATCTTATTGTGCTGTCGCGTCGTCGTACTGTCGCGTATACTAACCTTTCGATATTACCGAGATATATTATTATTATTATTACATTTTTACTATTATTACTAAGATACGTTATTACCGAGATACAATGTCTGCCCTACTACGTACATCTTCTCTTCTACGTACTTACGCTCGCGATCGCGCCGGTAGTAAATTTCCTCGGGTACGCGCTTCCTCTCTTCCGAGTATTCCTACTCTCCTTCTACCTCTCTAGTATCTCGTTAGAGCCGAAAACTTCAATAGAGAGAAGGAGGATATATTCCTCGTTAAGTCCGAGAAGGAGGACGGAGAGAAGGAGGATATATTCCTCGTTAAGTCCGAGAAGGAGGACGGAGAGAAGGAGGACGAGTTCCTCGTTAAGCCCGAGAACTTGTAAGAGGAGGATAAGTTTCTCGGTAAGCCCGAGAACTCTAACGGAGAGAAGGGAGTACAGGAGGAGGAGGAGGAGTTTCTCGGTAAGCCCGAGAACTCTAACGGAGAGAAGGAAGAGTAGGAGGAGGAGGAGGAGGAGGAGGAGGAGGAGGAGGAGGAGGATCTCGGTTCTAACGAGGAATTTAAGATACCTCCTCTACCTAAGCAAACCTTTGATTCTATCAAATTGCTAAAGGAGTTCGTTAAAAAGTAGACTCGTAAATATAGTTTTGACCTTGTTATCTCTAATACAAAGAATCGAGGTACCTAGAAAAGAGTACGATATATATACGGTAGAAAAACTCGGAACTATCGAAAACTAGATACTTCTTCTCGTCGACGAAAATCTAGCTTGTATAAACACTAATGTCTTATACAACTTTAGTATACAGCCGTAGATAAAGAAGACAAAGATAGAGTATAGACAATTCGGTATAGACGAAATTCGAATGCAATAATATATAATTA